>NW_010519767.1:39504-69880 GCF_000687285.1 Phaethon lepturus
AGCATTAGGCATAGGAGTTAATTGAGGTGCTGATCACAGCCATTTGCCATTTCCAAGGCAAATAACACCTTGACTTCAAAAAGTGTCTTTTGTTTACTCACCCCACTTTCCTTAGCCCCAGCTAGAAACTGGCAGGTTTTTAACAGCATGCAGGAAACCAAGAGCTGGAACTCTAAGAGAAAGTGAAGCTGCAGGTAGGATTTAAATATCACCAGGGAATTTGTCCAGGAAAATGGAACTAACACCTTCAATCTTGCGCTGAGTGCTTGGGGATGCTTGATGATAGCAAGTACTCAGAGCTGTGATTTTATGTTTTATCTGATAGTACCTCTACAATGTTGCTGTTGCTGGGAAACCTCTTCTTTATTCGCTCAGAGAGGAGAACGCCTCTGGTATTGCTATGTAAAATTTTTCTACCCAAGAATAGACTGTGACTCTCATATTACATGGGACCCAGTCTTCTGGAAGGACACAAAGCATGTTAAATTCGCAGAACAGGAAAAATCAATTAAAGCTTTGCACTGTACCATTATGAGGACTATTACTTTGTTGATACTAAGGACAAGCATTAGTGCCTTGCCGATCCAAGGGAGGGCATTCCATGCAGTACTCTGTATTGCTAAGCCCTTGTTGGGGAACCATATTAGCACTATTGAAGACCCTCAGTATCAACATTGTCAAAATATCAATAATCAATATAAATACAGGCTATATAGGTTACCAGAGTACCAAAGCTCTCTCCAGTGGGAAAGACGTAACGACTCCCTGATGCATAATTCAAGACTGTGCTCTGAAAGTTGGATCTGCAGGAAGTCACACAGCTGCTGTGATGGAAGTGGAGCTTCTCTGTAATAATTTACAAATACAGTATGTTGACTTGGCTATTGGTCTCAAATTAGGTGAGTTCAATAAGGAGGCTTTAGGGGAAAAAAGGACAGCAGGCAGAAAATGTTTGACAAGGGAGTGCCTCTTAGAAAAAAGTGAGATTTACAGAACGTTAATGTCCGTACTGGTGGCCTGGGAGATTCTACCAATGCTACAACCAGTCTGAAAAATGCATCTCATCTAAAATGGTGAACACCCAAGCAGGCACAGAAAAAAAAAGCATAGCGAAGATCAAGAGGTCTGTTTCAAGACAGGCAAGACTTAAGTTTGAGCAGGCTGGGATGCAAGCTGTTGCCATAGTTTACAGAGAAAGGTTGGATTAATTGGTTGGGTTAGGTTGGATTAATCTCCCATTAATGGATGGCAAAGCTTGAGGCAAGACAGGTATGCATATAGACTATTCTTTTCAAATCCATTTATTTGAAATATTTAAGCTTAGATATTTAAATAGCATTCTGATTTTAAGGAAGTGTAGTATTCACAGACTCCCTGAAAGAACAGCTGGGTTAGCCCAGTTACTACAGACACAGACAGTGTCCCAGGGCCCAGCATAATTACAGGGGAATGGTGAAATTCTGCCTCTCCCCCAGAGAGGTGAAGTCAGGAAGCCTGACATGAAGGAAGAGCTGAAGACAGACCAAGGGAAGGACGGGTGTACAGCTATTTCATGGCAACTTCAGAGCACACAGAGAGCTTTGCCACTCATTTATTATGCAGGGCATAGCAAAAGAGTGCCAGAAACATGTTTTCATGACAGCAACCTACTCTGTATACACAGTTTTACTTTCCCTGAAAATACAAGCATAGAAATGTTTTGGAGAGATTGCTTTTTTAAATAGTGTGGGAACTTTTCATACCTTAGAAATTCAAACCCCTGAAGTAGAGCAAATCTACCAATGTATCTAGCCACGAGTTAAAAAAAAGGGGGGGGAAAGCAAAACCTTCAGTAAAAATCAGTAAAGCTCTAGAACATGCCTAAAGTTGCTTTTCTGTGTAGAACAGTGATATAGATTTGAGACCTGGTATCTTGAGACCTTTTAGAGTCAAAAGGAAAGACTCCTTCTCCTATTATAAAACAATGTTTTTCTGCAAGCACAGAATTCCTACTTGCCTAGTCCCTCTGTGATTCCTAATATCAGAGATGTTCTAACAAAAGCTTGTCAACATAACAGACAGGCATTTTAGGCACTTAAGATTAGCATCACCAGAAAAAAAACCTGTTTTTTGGGGACAGTTTGTAGGTTAATTTCAGGGGAGGAGAGGTTGTGGTCTGTTAGCTGTTTTTGTGAAGCAGATATGTTTCCATAAATACAGTCTGCAAGAGGAGAGAGATAAAGGGTGGAGTTGTTTTGTTCAACATACTATGAGTTGAAGCTGATAATTGCATCAGAAGTGGACTGAACAAGAAATTATTTTAAATCTTGTGGCATCTGGATTATCGACATGAGAGAGAAAAGAGAAAGCCTATTAAGCATGTAAAGAGCTCTCCAGAAAAAAAACTGTTAAAAAGAAAAGTGGAAAGTATAAAAAGGAGGTGAATTGAGAACGCTTTCAATAGTCAAAAATGTATGTGTAGCAAACACTTCCAAAATAAAGAGATATTTGATTTAATTCCCCTACCTCATATCTTGTACAGCCATTTGCAAGCTTACAAGGGTAGTGGGAGACATGTTGCAGAACTTGGGTCTCTTCTTAAAATAAAACCAGCTCTCCCCTCACAGATCCTGACTCCAGAGGATTCACAGTGCAAAGAGCACTGGCAGCTGCTCATGGCACATCCTCCCCGCTGGGTCTTTCTCTTGCAGCATAATTGAGGCAAAAAAGGCACATTGCCGGCATGTGCTTAGATGCATTCCTTTCTAGATGCTGCAAGGGCCTCCTATTTATTTGCACCCGGCAAGGATTGGAAAGTCTCCAGTAGGTGAAAAAGGATTTTTTATAATGTCCTCTCTTCAGATTTTCAAAGCTTCTGACAATCAGTGCTCGAATTACCAATAGGAAATACCGCTGAAAATGCTGCTGTGATACACAAGGTACCGGGTTTGTTTTCAAGTCAAGCCTAAACCAATGTCACACAATGGTGGAAAAGTCATTGGACTGTTGCAGGTGCTAATTCTCCGATGACTCACAAAACTGAACTCATAATTATGGTGTATTTCTCACTTAATATTCCACAGGTCTCTCTGTATGAATAGGGTCCTGGAACTGATGTTCCAGGCAAATCCCATCTCCTCCTGTTCTTCCTATTCATGCAGGTTCAGCCGAAAAATGAATTCTTACTCCTTTGTGCTAAATTGTCACATGGTCCTGGGTGTATGTGGTTGTTTCACCCTGGGAGTGGCTGCCTCTTACTGCAAATCAGGGTGATCAACAGAGGACCATCACTTCCCTCACCACGGTTTTCTGAGGCTTAATTGCATAATAATCGTTAGGAGGGAAATGACTGCATAGCTGAACAAGACATAGAATTGCCAGTTGCAATTATTTTTGGCAAATGGGTATATGTGGATGGGTGTGCCTGTCTTCTTTATGGAAATGGAGATTTGGCTACCACAGAAAATGAAAAAGGAGATTTTGGTAGACTCTCCAAAGAGCACTTTGCACTCTTACATTTATTCCTTTCAAGCTTTATTGTAGTATAAGTGTTTAATGATCTTAATTAACCTTATAGCACAAGAACTTGATTGATAAATAAACTCAGATTTATTTAAATTTACAAACTTTTCAGTTCTTAGTCCACCAAGGTAACTTTGGGCCAGAAAATCAAAATCACTAATGAAGAAGTATAGCTTTATCTTAGCCAGCAACTGAATCTGCACAGCTGGACCTTTTCTGTATTACTCTGAAAGGGAGCCTGGCACTATTGCACTTTAGCTACTAGCCAGTGGCAGACAAACAATTGTAGATTATAGCCAGGTTTCAGAGAAGCTCTGAGGATTAACCTCTAAAATCTTGAGTCTAATTCTGCATGCCCTCCAGAAACAGGGCAGCCTACGAAGTCAAAGAGCAGTCCTACCTAAAGAGGGCTTGACAATGAGCAATCTGTGCTGAGAAAAGAGATTTAATTCAAATTATTCCAAGGAATCTTTTAGAATTTTTTGCCTTGTTTTCTGTACTGTTGTTAAAAATGAACTTTTTCTTAAGACAAAACTTTCTAATTTAATCTCTAGCAGGGCAAAAAGTGGTACTAACGTACCAGTCTACTCGTGCACTGAAAATAGCATTGACGCAAAAAAAAATTTAAAAGCCTTTTAGCAAAAATACCTGTGGCAGCAAAATACAAAGATGCTGACGAAAAGACTTTTTGCTTTTTCTGTAATTTTTTTCCTTTTTTAAAATAAAATACTTCACCTCCCTTTTTTGAGCCTTCTCAAGAAAAACACAAAATGGCAAATATATCTACTGTAGCTTTAATATTTATTGAAATAATACAGCACAAAAAAGTAATTCCATTCAGTCTTTTAAGGTATAGTTTTAACAATATACGTTTATATATTTTGCATTACTACGAAAGCTTACTGAAATCTATTCATTACCTTATTTCCAATATACAAGAATTATAACATGCTTTCAAATGAAGCTTTCCTTTAGGTCTATCACTTGCTACTTTATATGGCAATTTTTCTTGCATTAATTAAAATGATTTTTTTTTTTAATCATGGCAATAGACTATTAAATATATCCAGCAAAATTACTCTGTAGGTCTTTTTAATATGTCATTTAATTTCAAAGCACAGCATTACGTACTTGACCAGCCCACCACTGAAATTGAGCAGAAGCACTGCTCTTGATTTCAGTTGGTTTTGCATCAGGTTGCATGTGATGATGTATCGTAGCATCTTATGAAATGAAACCTGTCAGGAGTCTCAAGGCAAACAGGATGAATTCTGTTATATCCACTACGGATGTTTTTGGCTTGCTGACAATTCAGACTATATTAAAAGTCTTCAGTGCGTCTCTAGGGTATGAACTATTATTGCAAATGCTGATTTTACTAATACCAGTAAGAAATATGACCCTCAGCTTCCTGATTTGTTAAATAAAATGTCTGGTCTCTGTAGTCAGGCATGGAGGTCAGATGTATTTTTACTGGATTTTTCCTTTTTAATAGTGGCCTACAGTTTTCCGCATGATGCCATCTTGCTATTAAAGCTCAGAGTGTATCTGTATAGACTAAATCTTTAATACGTAAGATTTAGATAGCCCTGTTGCACATCAGATATAAAGCACTTCTTTTCACTCTATATTTCTATGGCAAAATATTGAACAAAATTTACTTTTGTTAAATAAATAGAAAACTATTTCTCAAGAAAAGGAAAAAGTATAGATATATATTTCATATTGTTTCTTGTTTTGTTTTCTTCCAAGTGTGAGTCTCAATTCTTTCTATTTTTCTCTGTTTACGTGAGTAGTCTCAATAGGATACATTGGACTTAAATGCACATGTCTAAGGACAGGATATGGCTAGTTCTCTACCCTACAAGTAGGCACCGCTGGCGTCCCGATTTGGAGACGCACTTCTGACTTACGCTTTCTCCCCTTTCTGGCGGAGATCACGAGGGCCTTTGTTCAGCAAACCATGTGAAATATTTTTTTAAATATGACCCGCTGATTGAGTCCCCATGAAGTCATGATGGCTTGGGCACACACCCCGAGCAGAGTAGCTGCTCAGGTGCTTTGCGGGCTAGTAATGGCGCGATGTGGGGAGTCTCATGGCTAGTCTATGCTACAAGCACATCTCAGCACCCTCCACGCCAGCGGAGCTGTACTAGCCGGGATGAGAGTGGGCAAAGCCAAATTGCATTTCTTCATTGTCCTGCTCCGCCCAGTCCTCATCACCTTAGGCAGCAGGACTGCAGCACTGGCTCCTCTGCGCGCCAGCCAGATGCTCCTCTAGCCGCTGCAAGGGGAGTCCCAAAAAGCTTCTCCTTTCTTCTCATGAGCTTGTAGTCCACACAGCGTTCAAGCCGACTGGCTTCAGTGCGCTCCTCATGAGAACTGAAGCAGGGGGAGTAGTATACAGAAATTAGTCACATTTTTTCTTCACACAGAACATTACGTTTTTCTACTATATGCTTGCTTGTGGGGAAGGCATTCTCCAGAGAGTATGCTTCAAAAGGTAGGAAGTTAAATTGGAGTTCCTGGCCATAGGCAACATTGACAGTTAAAAAAAAACCTCACTCAATATCTAAACACTTAGAATTTTGAAATATTAAAAGAAACCACCCAACACAATGCCTGTCAGAATAAGCATCTTTGCTGTGACAATGTGGGGTTCTGGATTAGGCCCCAACTGGCCCAAACTCTAACAGAACTCCCTACCTTTAAAATAATCCTTATGATTAGATCAGAAATGTTGCCAAGTCTATGTAGCTTACAAAGAACTGCAGAGTTCTTCTAAGATTTTGTCTCTCCTTGCTATGTGGTGTTGGCTGACCAAGATCTAATATTAAATACCTGACTGTTTTAGTACCCTTTATTCAGTGTTCATGATGTGACTTTTTAAAAGAAGTCTGTGATTTGATACCTAGCCATTGTTCAAGTCAATATCCTTGGCTTCTGCGTTATAGAGACAAGAAAACAAAACTTTTTGGACTTGTGTTACTGGCTTTTTGTATGCGCTAAATGGCCATTTGTGAAACTTGACAGCATAAAATTGTACTACTGATAGTAAATGGTTTTTTTTGCACTAGCCTTTGAGAGCTGTAACACATTTCAGTATTTTTACAATGTATTCTCTAGAAAGTGTGAATCTATTTGTCAGTTCTGAAAAAAATATGTAACAATGAAACCTCAAAAGATGTTATGAAGTGTACAGTTTGTGATAATTTTATATTAAAAAAGACAAGAAAAAGAAAAGAACACATTTGAAATAATTTTATTCTAATTGTTTCATATGTATTTTGAACAAGAAATAAAGTGATCAAAATTATTCGATTTTTTTTTCTTTCTTACAAAAACAAACTATTCAAAAGTAAATAGAGGTCGGTGGGTTGTAATTGCTTTTTGCATTCTGTTTTACCAGAAAATAATACTGAACAACACTGGGAAAAAAATGTTATTATAGAATCATAGAATCATTAAGGTTGGAAAAGACCTTTAAAATCATCAAGTCTGACCACCAACCCAACACCACCATGCCCACTAAACCGTGTTCCGAAATGCCACATCTATAGGATTTTTGAACACTTCCAGGGATGGTGACTCCACCACCTCCCTGGGCAGCCTGGTCCAGTGCTTGACCACTCTCTCAGTAAAGAAATTCTTCCTAATATCCAGTCTAAACCACCCCTGGCACAACTTGAGGCCATTCTCTCTCATTCTATCCCTAGTTACTTGGGAGAAGAGACCAATGCCCACCTCACCACAACCCCCTTACAGGTAGTTGTACAGAGCAATTTCCTCTTGTGCTAAAATAGCTCCTAGCTGTGGAGGTACTGATCAGCTCCATATTCAGAGTCATAAGTAAGTAGATGTAGAGATCATCTTTTCCCATTTATTCTCTCTCTTTTCCATGCCAGAATTCCTTGTGCACCTACAGCATATCCCCATTGACTTGATGCCTTAAGATCAACTCTAAAACGGAAAAGTCTGTTCACTTTCATTTCCATGGGTGGGAAGAGCAGCCACCTTAATCTTTTCGGCCCCAGGCTGAACACCCCTGCCTACATCCAAGTATCATTACAAAATGTTTTCTTCTCATGAATCTGTTAGTTTAAAATTCTACACCATGAAGAGGTGTAGGACATTCTTGCCACTTGCTTTGCAGGATTGAAGACAGAACATCTTTGAATGAAGACAATTAAATTGAGCAGCTCCATTATTAACTAGTACTTTGTGTAATGCTTTTCACATTACCTTCCATTTCCTGCTGTGATATTGTTTACTGTAATCTTCAAAGTCATTAGACCATATTTTAAATAATGGATTAATTATTCAATTTAAGATTATTAAAGTTTTTAAGATTATTGAAGTATTTCACTTAAGAGACATAAGCCTAATTTCCAACTTCCTTGTGCCTAGATGCCTAATCATTTAGAACAAACAGACAAGTATTTTACCACCATGAAAAGGAAAAAAAGCCAGTTTTGGAAGGGCTTAATTCATGTTTAAATTGAATTGGTGCTAATGACAACACATTAAGAAGCAATGATGGTCCAGTGTAGACAGGCACAAGTATGTCAGATACTTTGTTGGCACTTAGCAGGTCAGTACTGTTTAAAGAGGAAACCTAAGATGCAAGTGTTCACTTTTAGCTGGATGGGTTCTTTTTTCATTCTACCAGCTGCTTAATTCCATCTGATAAAAACTGGGAAAAAACACCACTCTACTATATATCTGCAGCACTGGACACTATTATCTGGAGAAAAGCAGTATCCAAGTTCAACAAACAAACAATTGCCCCTTGGCAGGCTTTTGTAATTGTCCTCAAGTGAAATTAGGTATATAGTATGGAGGTTCCAGTCATGTTTCTGATCCCTGCTGGCTGAACACTAATCTATCCTAAGTCAAATTTCTGCTAAGATATTGAATGCAATTCTGTTCTCCACTTCAATTCAGGGACTTGATTTACATCCGTGATTGAAAGATTGAGTTTTCTTTGAAAAACTGCTTGTCTTTATCTAGCAAGGGTAATGTCATTCCAGTTTGCCATTGCCTTTAATCTTAATTTTTCCTCTTTAATACATAAAATACTCATAGAGGGATGGGTTCTGATGGTTATGAGTAGAATAGTTTATTTTGAACATCAGCTGAAATTCACATAGAAGCAATACAACTTTCTCTAAGATTTCACCGCAGTCTGTGCAAACGTAATTTCCTCTTAAAGTCCTAATTCTTCTACTTCGATCATTCCTGAATGTTGCTGCTGTCCTTACAATAAGCAAATCCACTAGCCCATGGAGGAGCTGGAGAATGTGTGGCTTAAAATGGTGGAAGAACCAGAAAAGGGAAAACAAGAGCAGATTCATCAGGAAAAGAGAAGAAAGGAGGGCAAACACAGCTCTGGGAGTTTCAGCCTGTTAGTTCTGGTTCAATCAAGAAGCCAGAAACAGGAGTTCCCCAGGGCAGTGTGGTGGCTTCTCCTCAGGGCCCAGTACAGGCTGCGTGGGGACGGCTGTCGGGCTGGTGGTGCGGGCGTCTCAATGACACACCGTGCTATGTTGTTTCCAGACTTCCATGTGTTTTCAGACAACCTTAAGGTTTGGGGAAGCTTTTGGTGGCCATGGCCTCCCTTTCCAGCTTGCCTCAGAAATACACTAGAAGAGTTACATCCTATTGACTTCAGAAGAGGAGACTGACTCCTGTAAAAAGCCACACTCCTCTAGTCCTTTAGTCCAGTGAAAAATAAACATGACATAATTTCACGAATTATTTTATATTCTTACACACAGAGAAGAGCACTCTGCATCAGCCAAGACACACTATTACTGCAACATTAAAAGCGATGCAAAGGAGAACGGGGATCAGAACTGAATCCAGATCTCCCGTCTTCTACGCCACAAAACTACCATTCCTGTGGATGGGTTTGTACTTTGCATGGAATATATGAGAGCCTCCCAAAGGAGAAGTTGTTATGTATATGGAGGCAGAAAATTAATTTAAAAAAAAATAAATATATATATAGTGCCCTCTTATCCTGCTAAAACACATTGATTCAGATAAGGAAACAGAAATATTTTTTTCTCACAGTACTGCTTACTATGTCATTCTGAAAGTTGAATAAAAGCCCTCCTGCTGCTGCTGTTGTAGATAACAGAGTCTGTTGTTTAACTCAAATGACAGACATGTATTTTTAGAACAAAAGGTCCTGCATGAACTCCAGTCTCTGTGCTGCTCAGTTGATCACAATGCTGGTTATAGTCACACAAAACAGATTATTTTAAAAGCTTTAAGTCTATGGCAGTATAAAGACAGAAATCTTTATCACTTGTCACATTCTGAAGGTGGTATTTTGGGAGCAGTGCAAGTGCTCTGATTTGCAGATGCACTGATTTTACTTATCATGCCCACCATGCTTAAATTGCTCAATTACTCTCCCCTTTGGAATTTTAAAATATAGCAATCACAGCCTTAGCTCTTCTGCTGAAGTGGTGAGCATACTCGCTCCCACTCAGGTGCTTTTTTGCCTTTTCCAGCATATATCTTTTATGTCTTCAGGCTTCACACTACACCTCTTCAAAAACCAGCAGTTCTCTTTGTGTCAGTGTCATACATCCCATGGAGTAGTCCATTTCCAGTTAGGATGATGAGCCACAGTGTCCCATTTTAATTTCTTTCACAGCTTTCCAGACTAAATTCTTTTTGCTCTAATGCTGCTTCTCAAGGAAACTGGTGAAGAAAATTGCTTTGCTCCAAAGAGTGGGTGAGATGATTGACGAGATTTTGTTGCCTATCCCAACTCTAACAGAATTTTAAACAGTGAGCCTTTGAGGATCAAAATTTTCTTTGGAGTAACTGAAGAAGCCTTTCCGTAAGGTTGGCTGTTATGAAGCCCTCACTGAGATTCAAGAATCGAGTCAAGATCTGAGACTTTGCATATTAAATACCATGTCTGGTGTTACATAAAAACAAATGATTTTTAAAGTCTTTGCAATAGTGGGATGAGTAGACATGTTTTATGCAAAGCTCACTGTGTTTTACTCATTGAATATTAATTTTGTCAATAGTTAAAAAACCCTTAAAATATTGAAATATGATAATGGTTTTGTGCTTAAATATAAATGAAACTAGCAAAACAGAAGTATGGCTCACTTATACTCAGATTTTATTTAACTTGGAATTTACATTTGGGAATTCCTGACATTTGAGCTCTTCATTTCTAAGCTCTATGTCCATTAAGTCCACAAAGAAACCTGCCTAATAAGCTTCTCTGCCCTTTGGTCTTCTTCTTTAGGATATGTTTGTTAAAGCCAGCTTGTTAAAACCAACTCATAACTATCAGTCTCGGACATCCCTGAATTAAAAACCTTGAAATAGTTTTTGTTAAGGAAACATCCCTCTGATACCAAGTCAGTGTGAAACGAGCTACCTAACCACCTTACACAGTCATTCACCACCTTCTACATCACTAACAAAGTAGAGCCCAACAGAAAAGTACCAATGCCCAGGCCCTTAAGGCCAGAGTCCTGACCAGCACAGCAGCCAACCTCGCAAACCTGGAAGGTATCCAGAGGCACAGCAGCAAACGATTCCTCCCCCATTTTCCTTTGTGGATTGCACTTATGACTTAAACGTGTTGAGATTTATGCAAGTAATGTCAGGCCTTCTAACTGGTGAGGTGGGCACGGGAAACACCTGGCTGGAGATCATCGCCTCCACGCAGATCACTAGCCACAGGGAATTGGCAGCTTAAATAGTTTTGCCTGTGCATACAATCAGGAGAGGTGTTTCACAAGGGGAAGGTGTAGCAAAACTTTGGTTTGGAGTTGTGGCTGCTGGCTAAAAAGTAGATATAGGTGTTCTAGGAAATATTTGTCTGCTCTTTAGTCCTAAAACTTTATTCCTAAACTGTTTACCAGTTCTTTATTCCTAAAACCTGATAAAATCCATCCACTAAGGTTAAGGTTGGGAAGTGAACCCATCACACAAGCATACAGCAGTGGCAAGCATCAGAAAAATTATTCCCTCCTCTTCTTCCCAAGCTCCATGAGCTTACTTATGTATTCAAAATGACCACCCACTGCAATAACACAAGGGATCTTTCTTGTCTCACAAACATTTTTGCTGGCGGCAGAAACTGGTTGACATGCTCTAACTGTGACACAAATGCTCTTTAATGAGATCAGCATACCCATAAATTCAGCCACCATTCAGCATGTTTCAGAGAAGCAGCCTTTGGGGTGAGGCAGAAGGAAGAAATCCAGGGTAGATAAAGAAAACAAAATGTATTGTTAAACTACACAACATTTTGTTGCTCTCCTGACTCTCGTTAGTTCTCTTGGCCTGATTTTAAAGTGATTTTACATAAATATCTCTAGCAGAAAAATGAATGTCAGTCAGGCAGATAGAACCATTTGTCTGAATAGCAGTATAGCCTATAGCCTCCTTCAAATGAGAGAAGGAAAGCTGTCTGACGCTACCCATCTATGGTGCCACATGGGGTCTTAGCTAGCTGATGGTGATAACCTGACTACAGTATGGAAATACAAGCTAATTTTGCTATCCATTTTATTGCATAAAGAACTCACAAGCTCCTATAAACTCTGACTGCCTTCCAAGCGCAGTGAATACATGTAATTTTGACTGACATTGTTGTCTGGTAATATTTATCTGCGCACTTGCCTGTTAGTAATAATTTCATTTAAATATTTACATTGAGTTCTAACTGAATTTGGATATTGAAGTTATATTATGCAGACAAATACAGGCTGCATACTCAAGTAAAATGATATCAAGCATAGCTTTCACAAATCTAATTGAAAACCTGTAAGTAATATTTTAGAAGTGCATGCTGTATGAATGACTATGTAAGCATATTATGAAATTAAATTCTTTTGAAGTGTTTGTTTTTTTCTGCTACCTCAGGAATAGTACATGTGGCCAGGAAGCTCCCATTTACATTCTTTCCTCTTTACCAATGAATATAAACTTCTATTTTGTTTCAGCTAAAGACCCTACCACAGCAAGCTGTGGGATTGTACTGAAAGGAACTGTTGTATTGTTCTCTTTCAGGCATGTCACTTATTCACCCAAAAGCCTTCTGTACCGTTCAATTGCCTCCTTTCCTTCAGCTTTCGTGGTTGGTATTTAGGTGACTGGACTGAGCCTCTCTTCTCTTCCCCAGGGGCAGAACTTAAAAAATCCAGGATCAGCCTGGGGAATTAAGTGTGATCTGTGACATTTCACGGTCTTCATGGCTTCTCTTTTTGCTTGAGGAAGGAAAGCACATGTGACAACTCTTCTCACAACAAGTTATTCTCTCCTCAAGCCATGTAATTTCCATCTGAAATGGTACTTTGAAAAAAAAACGAGCGCATAGCTCTTTTCCTATCTTCTGTACCTCCCTACCTGCATGAAAAGGAACATGACATGAATGTCATGCACTTTCCTCTGAATGACCACAGCCCTGATGTACAGAAGTTGTAGAAGATAGTGTGGGATTCTGGTCTATCTTCCTCCACTGTGTAAGCAAGACAATGTCCTGTCCTCAAAATGACTGGTTACACTCAAATCCTCTATTCCATGCAACAGTGGAGTCCCACCAGCACAGCCAAGAAACATGTTGTTTCCAACCAACAATCGTTCAACTGCAAAGGTGACTCTCTGCCTTGCCCATCAGTATCTGTTCCTGTTAAACACTTCCAACCTAACTAGCACGATAAGGAGTTCAAAAACAAGGAGAAGCGAAAGGGAAGAAAATGGAACGTACTCAATTCTAGTGGAAGTCATGCAATTCTGATCCTGTCAGTGTACCACAGCTGATGTTGCTTGGTTTTGTTCATACAACTTCATATATTCAACACTACAGACTGGCAGACATTTCTAAAGGATTGCTGTGTCCAGTGGAGTTGCATTAAAAAACGGAGCTATCTTTAAAACATTGTGCAAGGTGAGATGCTAAAGAGTAAGAATATATTGGTTTATGTCTTCAAAAACTTTCAGAATTACCACTGATTGTTTGGTGAGTGATGACTCTTGCCAAGTGCTGGCTTCAGTCCTAGGCTCAGGAGAAATCCACTAAAAATATTTTTCTATGTTGAATTCAGGCTGCCTGCTGCTGTCAGTATTGGATTAGTCACCAGAATACGTTATTCTTCTTTTGGTCCACTGGCACAGGTCTTGATGATGTCAATATTAATCAAAATGCCCTAGGGCAGGAATAGAGGAACACAGACACATTTACTTCAGCTGTTTACCTAGGAAACAGAGAAACTCAGTGAGTTCTATCATCCATCTTCAGTAGCAATGCTTGGTGACAGTAGTCAGACAAATTACTTTGAGTGTTTAGTGTCACATTGTATTATTTAGATTTAACAAACCAACGAAGCTGTTTCCCCTTCTTATTTTGGAACATACATTCAAATTACAAGCATTTTGATTCAAGTATAACTATGACTTCCAGAGAAACAAATGAGATACACAAAAAGATATAGCATCTCTCTACATACAATAGTGTATTTTCCCCTGGAAGAGGAATGTCCTTGTTCCCTGAATCCAAAGGACCATTTCTGAATATGCAGGTGGATTCATTACAGTTCACAGTCTTGACTGTTTCCAAATAATCCTTTTGCCCTCTGCAATGAGTAAGGCCAAGCTAACATTGTTCAGTCTTGTTTCTGAGAAGCACTGGTACACTGGCATACAGCGCTGGCTGCTGTATACAATCTGTGAAGTGTTTTCAAACTATGATAGATTTAATAATTGTCTATTAAGATTACTACAGTCTTTGTTTTAACCTTGGTATAGGGGTTTCGTCTGTACAAGGTATGAATGAAAACACAGACATGGTGCTTTAGAACTGGCAGTTGCCAGATACCTTAGGTTTCTTAGGAATCCCACAGTATTTGTTCTGAGGTTTTTTTGGTTTTGTTTCCCAAAACACCAGCCTTTGGCCCCACAAGAAGGTGCTAGGTTTTAAGGTTTTATTAAAGCAAATGTTATCATTATTATTGTGCTGTAAATTTGAAAGTGCAACTGAAGTGTACCTGGAAGACTACAAATACAGATACATGTAAATTTTGACATTCACCATACACAAGTACATACCACAGACCTTTTGAAATAGTGCTGTAAATTTGTGACTCTTTGGATTGGGAATATTGCATGCATGCATGTCTGAATATTACAGACATGCCTGAGAAGTCTGTAGTTTCCTTCACTTTTGATATGTCAACTGAAGCTGAGGATTTGTTGGGTGGATTACTAGAGAGATCATGTGCAAGAGTTTGCAGGATAGCTCCTTCTTTATCAAAGGCAAAACTAAGCTTCTTGAGCTGTAGACAGTGTGAGCAGAGCCACGCTTATCTTTTTTGTTTCCTGTCCTATCCATCGGCATGGACAAATAGTTCCTGTTCTGCTCATCCCTGAGAGTCTGAAACTATCTCATAGTGGTAGCCTCCAAAACCCCTCAGTCCCCTTCTGCCTCCCTCAGCTGCATCAACTTAATATTCCTCAAGCTGCTGAGCTCTCATCTCACAAATATACAAGTAGCATCTTCCCACTCTGTCACAGAAAAGGGAAAATTTTCCCTTTCCCTTTGCTCTATTTTCCCTTGTAGCAAAACCTTGGAACATTACAAGGATAAGGCTGGCTGTCCCATACATTTCCTCATGCACTACAGCCACCTGAACAGGCATGTGTAGATGGAAGGTAACTTGTGTCATGCTGTAATTAGCATGAAGAAAACATTGCTTCATTTTCTGAAAATATTTGTGTAAAATCAAACCACCACCATAACTAGTGACTTGGTTTTCCTCTGCTTGGCCCCACACGCTGATAACATTGAGCATTACATGTTGATTTCTAAATGTGCAATACTTATATCCCATGTTCTTTATGACCTCTTGCTGTTCAAAAGTTTGTTTACTTTGTCAGATCTGAACAAATGCCACAGCTGAACAAACTCTTTCAAACTCCTTTTTTCTGCCTCATTTAACATAATGACAAACTGCTTGTTACTAATAACTAACCGTGTCTTCTTTATTTCACACATACATGCTTAGAAAAATCTGTTTGTTTCCACTAAAATTATTCTGAAGCTTCCTATACGCAAATCTCAGAAGAAAGGACATTAAATTGTAGACCTGACTATTACAGACATTACCTTTCTTCTGCTTTTCTACTAGTCTCTTCCCCAGAGACTTCAGGCATTGAGCATTACGGGACTGCATAGGGAATATCCCATTCTTAGTTGGCTCATTCTTACACTCAGTGCCCCACAACTGGCTGCCACCATCAACGCTGCTCACGATCTCTTTGTCTCTAAGGGTCTTTGACACCTTCACAACTTTCACAGTGAATAACAGATTGTTTATGCTTAAGTTATTCCTCTATTCTTATGAGTAAGCTACTCCTTGATTCTAAGGAGCTAACTAAACCTTGTCTACTTATGCTGACACTGATGTCAGGCTACATGTCATGTACATGCTTCAGTCATTCAACACATTTTGAATACTTTTTCTTATTGTTTTTCTTTTTACACTTTTTTTCTTTTCACTAAATTTTTCACTCTGAAAGTATTTTGAAAAAAGATTGTATTCAAGTTTAGCTTAAAAATAAGTTCTGGTGGACAGCATATGGTATGGAACTAGTTGCCAGCTAGTATATCTGGTGATGTCT
Source organism: Phaethon lepturus (assembly GCF_000687285.1). Lineage (NCBI taxonomy): Eukaryota > Metazoa > Chordata > Aves > Phaethontiformes > Phaethontidae > Phaethon > Phaethon lepturus. The sequence continues at coordinate 55,669 of NW_010519767.1, forward strand.
CCACCAACTCAAACAGCAATGTGACCAATATCAGCTGCTGAGTTGCACCAAAACAACTATATGTGGAAGTAATTTAGGCTAAAGAGTATAAGATTATAATTTTAGGCACCTTAAGCAGAAAAAAAACCACCACCAAAAAAACCCAAATCCAAAACCAAACCAAACAAAAAAATCAAAACCAAACAGAAAAGCTAAAAAAAACCCAAAAAAACCAAAAAAAAAACCCTTAAACCAGCACAATCTAATCTAATACTAGCCATTGTTAACATATAATTTGGTAATGTGGCACCAGAAAGACAAATAATTATTTCAGATTTGCCCATGTATTACTTGAAAAAGTTCAAAAGTAATTCCATAGGCTCCAAAAAAAATAGAGAAAGCAAAAAAACTCATTCAGCCTTGTATTGCAGTTTGTACAGAAATTTATGTACCTACAACACACCCACCCATCTCTGCCCATAGTGGAAACGTCTTTGTGTCATCCATGAGAGGATGCCCCAGAGAAGGCCTGGGACACAGCAGCGGAGCAATCAGCTTCAGTATGAAGAGGTGTCTGTGACAGCACCTGAATCGATTACTTCAGGAGAGCAGTCCTCATCTTTCAGTTATGTCGTGAGACATAAGAGACCTTGACCACAAGGACTATGTACAGTTGAACAGGTCTTAATATTCAGAACAAATCATAATCTTACTTTTGTATATGTCAGTAAGAGAAAAGCTGAATAATTCAGTTCACAGTGGCTACCTGGGCTAGGAATAAGAGTATAACTGTATTCCGGATGCAGGATAAATTCTTGAATGAACAATGAGAACATTTGCAGTAGTGAGAATTTGGAAGCAGGCAGTACTCCCACTGCCGATTTATAAAGCATAGACTGTAGCAGAGAGCCAAAAAAGAATCAAAATAAAAACACCAGGAGGAGAGAAGTTCTTGAGAAATAAAAAAGAATGCAAACCTTTCTGAAGAGAACTTTTCCCCTGAAGAGGATTAAATTTCCCCTGTGGTTCCTACTTACACAAAAACTGCAATTCCACCTGCAAGTCTTCAGTTCTGTGTCTGTGTTTCTCCACAAAAGATACTACCATTTGTGCCAGCAAGTACTAGCTAATGATACAGAGAGACTCCCAAAAGATGAATAGTCCACGAACACAGTATCTAAGACTACTGAAGTTCAATTTGATCTAGTCTGATTTGGTCAAATAATATGAAAACGAGCCATCTGACAAACAGCTAAACTGATTTGATGTCTTTTGAGAGACTTAGGAAAAGTAAACATATCCCCCTTGGGTGCCTTCTTCAGACCCTGCTATGTACCCAGAGTTTCTCCATGTAATCAATAATAGATGCAGGCAATATGCCTCTTTAGCCATTTCCTACAATTAGCTTTTGGATACCTGCCTACAGTAGTAACTTTGATAATCACAGTTGACATTTCACTGTGTGCCTTAAAATCAGACGGGTGGTTTTTGTTGCTGAAAAAATAACCTCTGCATTTCTGGATGTAGAAGTGTTTGATAGGCCTTTTCTATCACTTAGTTTATGGCCAGTTTTATTTAAAATTAGAATTTAAAATTAAATTTATTTAAAATTTTACAACATATTTTTGTTAGTATCCCCAGTGCACATGGGTCTCGTATCCAGTTGTGACCTTACTTTTACAGAGATTCATCTAGTGAGTGCTGATGGATAATTTCATTCTGAACTTGCTATCACATCTGAACTGACACCTAATTAGTGCTCTGTATCAGCTCTGCCATTCAAGTTGTGTTAGCTGAGCATGTGGCTATCCTTGAGTCCACAGGGACACATAGTCTTTCCAAAAACTCAAATAATTACCCGCAGTGTAAATTTTACGGAAGACAATACTTAGAAAGAAGACTGGACCCCTGGCAAGAATTTCCTTTTGATAGTTTGACTTTTGTTGTGTTTTGTTTTGTTTCTACCAGACAAAATTAATGTGGTGTCCTTGATCTCAGGTTTTCCAGTGTGAGTACGGAGGCTGACTTGCTTCCTGGCTGCCGCTGAGATTTGGGACCTAAGTGGAGTTCCTTGCAACAATTTCCTTACCTTGGCATTATTCTGCACTGGGTCTTGTATTACACCTGTATTTTCATGATTAACTGATTCAGATGAATTGTTTCTTAACTCGTCTGAGGAACATGGGGTCCTACACAAACAAAGTGGTATGAGATATTACTGGATTTGTCTGTATCGTCACTACAAACCATGGACTCGGATATAGTAATCCCCATCTCTGCTGCTCCTAGAGAGGATGGGCTAATGCACAGGCTAGGAGATCCATGATTACCCACTTTTTATTCTAAAACAACCCACAAGATAATGTGAGGCACACATGTAAAAAATATTTCAATAAATTCAATCCTGTTTTCAAAACGAATGGAGAAATGTAATTTTGCGTTGTAATTTATTTAGATGCATTTGTATGTTCTTTCTCCTCAGATAAATGGTGTCAAACAACCATTCGTGTAATGTACTTTAGTCCCATACTGCAGCTATTTGCAGTGACTAATATCTTGTTGCCCATCACCTAAGCTATTACAATGCCAGATATGCTAATTACTTCCTTGAATGTGCAGTACAAAATGTACTTGGCTTGAAACCATTCTTTAGATAAGTAAAGCATGTATTTTTTTTCCTGGCAGTTTAATTGCACGACTGTCAGCTGGATCACAGCAAACGTCTTTTCCTTCCTCATCTTTCATGCCCTAGTCTGTCTTCTTGCAGTGTGCTTGCAATTGCGAAGTCGGAAAAAAAAAAAAAGAATAAGAAAAAAAAGAACATTCACAGCTTACAAAGCTGTGGTTTTCTAAATACATGTATAAATATACATGAGTAACACAGTCTTCAGGAAAAGGAAAGAAATGAGAAACCATTGAAAATAAACCCAACTCACATGAGCATTGTTGGTATGTCCATCCTATGGAGTTGTACAAAGGCCATTGACATAAAAGGGAATATTTACACTGACAGAGGTTTGATCTGCCTACATAAAAGTGAGATACGTCCCATCCACCTGTGTGAAGGCCTTCCACAGCATTTAAGAACTACTTTGCAAGTGAGTAGGGATGGAGGTCAGCTAAATGGCTGGCTGTTCAAGGATCATCAAGAAACATCACAGAGACTAGACCAGGAAAGTGGATCATGGAAGGGCAAGGGCAAATGTCAAATAATGGCTGGGTGGAGTCATCCAAAAAGGTCCTATTTTTTATAAATATTATCAAATATAGATGCACCAGTTTGAAATATCTACTTTTTGTAATTTTAGGTACTCAGGATTATAGTTTTAACTCCAAACAGTGTACTACTTCTATTTTAAAATTCATTTTGGATTAAGAGAATCTTACTTCACCTTTGAAAAACAGCCTTTCGTCTCTTCCCTATCTCCCTTACTCCTCCAGATAAAAATAGGAAATCCTTAGAGTTCAACCTCAGCTGAAGGTAAGAATCATTGCCTACTTCTATGTCTCTGTGTTAGAAAACTACCAAGATCAAGGCCAAGTTCTTCATCTACTTTATCTACCTCCAAGAGCACCTTTGGTCCACATGAAAACACCCTCCATGTGCAAAACACCCAAACTGGTTTTTAGTCTTTGCCCAACAGCCTCCATTTAAACTCTGTCTGTGTGCTGCTGCCATGTGACCAACTCCAGGGGGACAAGACAGTCTGGCATGCCTTTCTGCTAGAAAAGACCAATGATAAGGGCTGAAAAGATAGCTGGGATCTGTAATCTTTCGAAATTCAAACTGAGCATCAGTTGCCAATGATGTCAATACGGACATGAGATGCCAGTTATCCAGAGTATGCTAGGTGTTCAAATTGCTTTGGAGACCAGTTATCTCAGATGTAACATAAACATAGACTTGACACCTTCTCTATCTTGTTCATGCATACAGAGGCCAAGAAAGCCCTCAATATTTATCCATAAGACGAGTATTCTTCTAAATTACATGATTTGTTTCATTTCACTCTACTTCTACGCTGAGATAGGAAGGATCTTTGGACCTTGTTGCTTAAGAGTATTAGCATCTCTGCAGCCAGACTGAATCCTCTCAGCTGTTGCTCACATTCTCTCTAAGGCACAATGTGGCCTTGTGCGGAATTTAAATATTCCACGTAAAACTAAAAGTAAGCTTTGATTGAATCATACAATCACAGAATAGCCCAGGTTCAAAGGGACCTTGAAAGATCATCTGGTCCAGCCTCTCATGGGAAAGGAAGCCTAGATGAGATTATCTAGTACCTTGTCCAATTGGATCTTGAAAACCTCTAGCAATGGGGACTCTACCACATCCCTGAGGAGGTTGTTCCAGTAAATGATTGTCCTTACTGTAAAAAATTTCTTTCTTATTTGGAGATGAAACCTCTCCCAGCGCAACTTATACCCACTGCCCCTTGTCTTCTCCATGTGGCTTCTTGTGAAGCGAGAGCCTTTGTCCTCTTTGTAGCTACCCGTTAAGTATTGGAATACTGTGATTGATGTTTAGTTGTTATTAACACTGTTCTTTTTAAGAATTTGTTATATGTAACGTATTTTTATGATGCCTGAAAAAGTATCAGCCTTTCAATCTCATCAAAGATATCCTCAGCATCCAGATAAAATTTAAGAAACATTATAAAAAAGTTTACTATAACTCAACAGCAAGACAAAAAGCCACTTGAACCTTGAAACTGTGTATTGTGAGGAGCGTTACTGTTTTGTGTGCATAGAAAATTTAAAAAACATTGTTTTGCTGAAGTGCTTCACACACTGGTACAACTGATAGCTGTAGTTTCTTAAAAATTCCTCTCAAAACAGGTCAAGATCATTCTGTAGCTTTCTTTTAATCACATTGCTATGATGATAAAATTCTAGTCTGCTCCTAATACTGAAATAGAGACCTCAGCCTTGTACATTTAATATGGAAAAACACAGACTGAAGTTAGAACCCTGGTCTTAATCGTAAATAAATGAAAGATCTTGGGAAAGGATTATCAAAATCATACATTATGATTGTTACACAGCCCCTTCATGCCTGCAAAAGCATCTGGGAATAACACTAATGTATGAAAGCAAAAAGAAATGGAGAGGAGAAAAGACTATGAATTGCCACTGAGCATGTAAACCCATCGGTTGGCAGACATAACCATGAAGATTGCGTGGACCTGTATTCCACCTGACTATAGGAGATAAACAACACTGTAATTTTTCTGCAATAACCTCTGAGAAACAATCCTTTCCCTTCAGCCAGACCCACCACAATGAAACCAGCTATTTAAAAATTGTGACAGCATCTTAAATATCTTCTTGTTTTTTAAAGGAGATGGAGGGATTGTTAGAAGAGAGCATATATTTTATCAGGCCAGCACATGTAGATGGTGTTCTTGTCACCTGTGTTTGTGAATTTTTTATTTGTCTATGATTTTGAGCATTCAAGGCTTATATTCTGTATTTTTTCTGCATTCAGGAATGTTGTTTGTGTTTTTAAATGAAACAGATTCTTACATATTTTTCTTAAGTGTTTTACAAAAATTAGAAAAACACTATCCTTCATATAGTTCACTGAAAGAGAAAATAGGAAGACAAATAGCATAGTTGAAAGCACACACAAAATACAAACCCCAGTGTTTCCTAACTAACCTGATCTCCTTCTACGATAGGATGACCTGCTTCATGGATAAAGGAAAGGCTGTGGATGTTGTGTTCCTGGACTTTAGTAAAGCCTTTGACGCCGTTCCCCACAGCATTCCTCTGGAGAAACTAGTTGCTCATGGCTTGGATGGGCGCACTCTTCACTTGGTAAGAAATCTGGCTGGATGGCCGGACCCAAAGAGCTGTGGTGAATGGAGTTAAATCCACTTGGCAGCCAGTGGTGTTCCCCAGGGCTCAGTACTGGGGCCAGATCTGTTTATTATCTTTATCAATGATCTTGATGAGCAATTGAGTGCACCCTCAGTGAGTTTGCAGGTAACACCAAGTTGGGTGGGAGTCTTGATCTGCTTGAGGGAAAAAAGACTCTAGAGAGGGATCTGGACAGACTGGATCGATGGGCCGAGGCCAGCTGTATGAGATTCAACAAGGCCAAGTGTCGTGTCCTGCACTTGGGTCACAACAGCCCCATGCAATGCTACAGGCTTGGGGAAGAGTGGCTGGAAAGCTGCCTGATGGAAAAGGACCTGTGGGTGTTGGCCAATCTCTGGCTGAATGCGAGCCAGCAGTTGTGCCCGGGTAGCCAAGAAGGCCCGTAGCATCCTGGCTTGTATCAGAAATAGTGTGGCCAGCAGGAGTAGGGAAGTGATTGTGCCCCTATACTTGTCACTGGTGAGGCCGCACCTTGAATCCTGTGTTCAGTTTTGGGCCCCTCACTACAAGAAGGATGTTGAGGTGCTGGAGGAATGTCCAAAGAAGGGCAACGAAGCTGTGAGGTGAGGCGTCTGGAGAACAAGACCTATGAGGAGCAGCTGAGGGAACTGGGGTGGTTTAGTCTGGAGAAAAGGAGGCTCAGGAGAAACCTTATCACTCTATACTTGAAAGGAGGTTGTGGTGAGGTGGGTGTTGGTCTCTTTTTGCATGTAGCAAGTGATAGGACAAGAGGAAACAGCCTCAAGTTGTGCCAGGGGAGGTTTAGATTTGCTATGAGGAAAAATTTCTTCACCAAAAGGGTTATCAAGCACTGGAACAGGGTGCCCAGGGCAGTGGTGGAGTCATCATCCCTGGAGATATTTAAAAGATTTGTAGATGTGGTGCTTAGGGACCTGGTTTAGTGGTGGACTTGGCAGTGTTAAGTTTACAGTTGGACTCGGTGTTCTTAAAGGTTTTTTCCAGCCTAAATGATTCTATGATTCTATGGTTCTATTAAAAACACATCTGTACGTGTAAACCAGTGTGCAATGTGCAAGGACCTAGACAGATTTTTCACAGCAATCTGCAATAAAATGCAATGATCTGAAGGTTTCTAATTTTTTTTATATCATTCCAATGGTATTCTGCAGTTCAATGGTTACTTTTTAGTGCACCTTTTTATGTATGGTGTCTAACATTCTTCACAGTGAAATACAAAAGCAGTGTTCTTCAATCCAAGATTTTTCATCTGAGGTCTCCCTTGCCAGCCCAAGGATCTCTATGATGTCCTTTGTTTTTCTGTATGGAAAGGACAAAGTGGCTGCAACCTTGCTGTACAAAAACCTACCCTTCCCCAGCTCTTCTCCCTGGCAACACCCACAAGGTCATCACCAGGCTGACAGCTCCTGTACTCTGGATCATTGCAAATTCCATATATGATTTTACTGAAGGGCTTGTAGGTATCTTCTGAAGTGTTTCTTTCTTTGAAGTCCATGTCTTTCTCATATGCTGCATGCTGATAGATTGATAGTGCACACCTTGCCTCAGGCACTTCTTGAATTGCCTTCAGCTAGCCAACATCTTAAGGGTATGTTAGTGGTTCTCTCAACTGACAACCTGCCAAAATCCACAAAAGCAAAGGAACTACATAATGCTAAGTAGTGGGGGCACAAGGGGAAGCGCAGTGGGAAATGGCTCTTGTACCACTTTCCCTTTCACTAGCCATCCCCTGCAAACCACATGAGCAGTAGCCAGTGAGGCTGGCATACTCATGTCAATCAAGACAGCTCTGACTGTGCAGCTGCACAGCAAAGCTAGATAGATAGAAGCCTGCACCCAGACCAGAAGCCTCACATTTTAAACACTTTCAGTTTCACCCAGAATCTTTCTTCATGTAAAATGGCAAAAGATCTGAAAATGAAAAAAGCCTTAAAAAGGAGGATGTAAGATATGTTTCTTATTCATTTGTAATCAATTAGTCTTTGGATTTCTGCTGAGTCCCTCTTGTGCTCCTGAATTCCATAGATAAAATGCTGGGTTAACAGGGACAAAGAAAATGCCAAGGGCTAAAATGAAGGAATATGGAGAAAAGGTATGCCAGTGTGGTTGCCCTGATGCATTTTGTGTTGTAAATTAGCATGTGTCAGTCAGAACAAGAGAAGATTGTTATTTCTGCTTCTGCCATTGTTAAGTTGTACTAAGAAAAAGCAAAACGTGTGCCCCGTGCATTCAACATTGGATGTGTGACTCATTAGAGGAACTTCACATTTGGCACTTTTGTTTGTTACGGTGTCATCCTGGGAAGTTTCCCATTGTATACTTTCAAAAAGATGGCTGTCAGATGTAGAAGAACATAGAAAAAGCTTCAGCTAATGACTGTTCACACAGCCAAACAAGAGGCTTGACTATAATCCAAGGGAAGAGGTAAGAAGAAATGAGCTTGCATTAATAGAATTTCTTTTACAGTTCTTCAGAAAGCTGATCTATGTAGAATTGACATTTTCTGTTTAAATGAAGGACCATGTCTCAGAAAAAGCCAGGCACTGTGTCACTGAGTCAATGGTCAACAAATCCAACACTGTGTGGGTTTTGGAGTGGATGACCTTCAGGACAACCCTTCCTAAAATTATGATTTCATGTCAGTGTTGTTCTACATGTAGCATGTCTAAGTTACTTCTATTTCTCCTCTTCTCTAGAGAAAAATTCCAGCAATAAAGTCTTCAGTAAAATTTTGAGTTGCAACAGTTCCAGTTCCAGTCTTGTCCCTCTGGCAGATTGATGAAAAATATTTTAACATCCTTTCCTCCTGGTTTGCTGTAGATTCCTTTTGTGGTGTTTGTTACCATTTTGCTTTAAAATCAAATGGTAATGGTAATGCAAAAATAAAAACTCAGCACTAGTTTTATCATGTCAGTTTCTACTGGCTTCTGTAATGTCAGTTCTACTATTTGACTGTTGTGAGCCTAAAAATAACCCTGGATTTTGGAGTTGGACTTTTCATTTTTATTTTCTTTTTTACATAGTATCATGAGATCAAGCTCTCTTCCAGAGTCCACTCAAATCCACTGACTAGAGTGAACAGTTGACCACAACTCATGGCAAAACTTAACCCACAATGATGAAGACCACATACTATGTATCTTAGCTAAAATGTTCTTATTTGACAGCTCCTGCAGAAACTTTCTTCACTAGAAGTCAAACAATACAGTGAGTAAACAACGTATCTGAAAATTAACTGCATAATTAGCAGTTTGGCTGCATTATAAATAATGTTTAATTTCCAACAAAAATAGCTTTAATTGACATGGATTTCCATAATCCTCTGTAAGAAAACAGAACTGACAGGACTAGAAACTAAATGGCTGAGAAGGATGGGCAGAAAAGTCTGAGGAAAAGTTACTTACCCATCAACAGCTTGGGAGTGCTAATCATTGCAATCACACAAACCTTCACTTTGCCAGTCTGGGAACTACCAGACATGGACTTTACTAATTTTTTTTTTTCTTTTCACCACTAGTCACCTCTGACTAGATGTCCTCTCAGTTACTAGTTCCAAGATGCAGACCCTACAAGACTTCCATTGGAGGTGCAAAACCCTGCATGGTAAGTTTAAGCCAGCAGACTTGCCTTTCTTACCTCCTTTTTACACTCCAGGTGCCCTTGAGAATCACCTGCTTAGCAACTTAAAACCACGGCTCTAACCATATGGAGGAATTCTAGAATAGTTCAAAAGGGAATCCTGGAGGTCTTCTGGTCCAAAACCCCTCACACAAGAGGGACAACTTCGAAGTCAGATCCAACTTTGCAGTTAGATACTGGTGCTCAGGGTCATATCCATCTGGATATCCTTCTCTCAATTGACTTAAGGATGAGTTTTAGGGTAAGATCAGCTTAAGAAAGTGGCTGCTCAAGGCTTTTCTTCTGCAGACCATAAGAAACACTGTTTTGCATTGCTGTAGCAAGTCAGGTCCAGCAGAAACACAAAAAACAGAATACTCCATCTCAAGTGTGCAACTTCCTGTGCAGCTTGCAAATTCAAAGAAGTTATAGCCATTATAATTACAGGGGAAAAAAAAAAGATTGGAAGGGGCTTTTGAATGTGACATAGACCAACTCTTGCTCAAAGCATGATTTCACCATGCCTGTGCTAGATGGCTTCATTTCTCACAGTTGCTGGGGCAAGGGGAAGGGAGATGGGGCAGAGCTAAGGTATCATCCAGTCTTTCCCTCCTGGGCAGTTTACTCCCTTATTTCTGTCCTTAAAGTCAATTTCTGGACTCACTTAAGTGTAGAAAGTGAAAATTTATGCAATCTTTGTGTGAAGCCAAATGAAGGCCACAGCTTCATCTCAGAATGCCTGATGCTTTCCCTGCAAAGCCTAAGGGGAATCTGAACCTTAAAGGAGTATATGTAAAAATCATAGTTCTATGATGTTTTACAGTGTTTTACTAGGATGTCAATCACTAAACCAAAAAGCTTGCCTAGATACTAGACACTGAAAAACATAGTGATATATGCTGAAGTTTACCCCAAGACAACCTGAAGTTGCAATCTTCAAAACATGGAGACATGGGTGTTAAATTGCCAGATAAAAACTTCCTTCCACAGCTTTGATTTCAGTTCTACTTTCTTTTCAAATTCTGATTTCAATGTGGCAGAAATTTCATGAAAAACAGTCATTTTCTTAAAGTGTTGGATATAGTTTATAACAAACACATCTTGAATTGCACTTGCACATTTCCTAGCATTAGAGATAGAAATTTTGAACAACAGTAGTGACCTTAACACCAAAGACCCAATTTCATTTTACAGTGATTTTAGATTTGGATTGTTGTTTTAGCTCTAATGCAATCGTCGATTCTAATATTGCTTTCTTGGCCCAACACTTGGGAACTATTTGACCAGATTCCCTGGCAGAACAAACAGGGAAACCTAGGTGAAGTCAATGATACTGTGCGGCGTGACACCAAGTAAAAGTTGCTGGCAGCAATGAAGCTGTTCTTGATTGCTTATGTTTTCCAAAGAACCAAAAATCAAAAGAAAGTTGAGATCTGATTTCATGAGCCATCTATATCTTCCCCTGGATAAAACAACAACTTTTTAAAGACAGAAGCAAAAAAGATAAAATACAAAAATGAAATAACACAAGAAAATAATATTAAAAATAAAAACATCTATGTGTGCAGATGTTTAGAGGCTTATAAAGTATTTCCTTAAAAATAATATATATAAATATTTGTTTGTTTGGGGTTTTATTTATCATATGGGGGTTTGGTGTTCCTTGTTTTCTGTTGTTTTCTATTTAAAGTTGCAGGTTTTCCCCGAGAGATCCATAACTTTTTTCCTTTTTTTTTCAGTTAGACAGCAATATTACAGTAGGTTCCTTGACTACTTGCATAATAAATTAAATAGATATTATATACAACTTACATAAAATAAAATAAGCCTTTAAAACACAAGACCCAGAGGTATAGGCATAATAGCAAGTCAGCTTTTAAAACAAAGAACTCTTTCCTCAAGTCAACCACTTTCAAGTACAGTGGTTTAATTTACACACAGAAGAACCCTTTAGGGAAGAAAAATCTTGTAGAAGCTGACTGGATAAATACTTTCTTCTTTCTCTTTTACTTCCCTGTGGAATTACAGATTTATTTTCTGCAGAATGAATAGAGTTTTAGGAAGTTTTCTCATGTTAAACTGATTTCTTTAGCACCAATCAGCAGTATTTAAGGAACAGACTTTGAAATATAACTTTCTCCCTCTCAGCAGGACATTTTATATTCATGTGCTCTGAAAAAAAAATGTTGATAAGGATTGATTCTTCACTGCAGTAAGCCAGGTAAGAGAAGTTCCAAGTCTATAAAAGTGGCCTGTAAAACACTGTTAATGAGAAACAGCATGTGAGAGACCCACCCAGGGGTATCTGGGGCCTTGGCACTGGAGCAAAATATATTTTCATTTATATGATAGCCTACTGAGTGGGAACAGTGCAAGCTGCATGCCTCTGGCACTGCATCTTCTGCTTTCTTAAGCTGGGCCCTGCATATGATGGGTGAAAACTCTCAACAGCTACATGAATTACACGTATCAATAAGTATAGGTCTGTATGTATGCAAATATGTATGTATTTATACATATACGTATGTGCAACTGAAAAGGTAGAGCATTTTCTGATGGTTATTGATTTATCATGCCAAGAGTCTCTTCATGATTATAAGAGAGCTAATCAGTAGCAGACCTGAGCTCTGACATAAGTATTTTTTCTCCCACCTGCCTGGTCCCATCTGATAACACTACCTGCTCTTCTGAGACAACTACGCTCACATTTACCCGAAGATCAATGCTCTATGATGAACTTAGCACCATGTGTGACCTTTCTAAGACCACTGAAGTGATCGGTAGGAGCCTGGCATGGGTGGCCCTGCAGAGATGATAACGATTCACTCTGTGTCGTCTAGGAAGGTGTATATTAACACCTAGAGATGAGTGGAGGCAGGTGGCCCATGCTGTGCCTGGTGGACAACATGGCAACAGGCAGTAGCTCCTACTCATGCGCACTGGATGTTTCTGTTGCCCATTTTGTTATAGGATGCAGAGCTCTGAGGTGAGACATCACTGCCCAGTGCATCAGTGGTCTGCACTAGAGCCTCAGGACAAATTCCTGAGTAACTATAAATATATCTTTACAAGTCACCAGCTAACATTACACAGGCAGAACTAGCATATTTCACTGCTTTATTTTAAAGATTATTCTAACACTGCTGAAAAAGTGTTTTATTTAGCCGTCGTCTTGCTTAACAATAAAACATTTTAAGGGGTTTTCATCATCTTTGTGTTCACAATCCATATACACATACAGATGAGCAATTTTACTGCAGATACTAACTTTTCCTAATGGGGCTACATATTATTCCATTGTCTCTTGCTAAGTGCTAAGAGTTTTAACAGTTTAAATATAACCCTGTAATAGCTACAGTTTCTATAATATTTGTAATTTCCCTGTGTTTTCTGAATGGCACATATTTTAAAGTTTATTATCTAATTATTTCTGGAATAAATAGACATAATTTTTGTTTTACTTGATCTGCATGCGAGGACTTTCTTATGCATGTTTGTAAAAGCAAATAAAATGTATGCTGTCTTCTCTAGTAGGCCAGCACCCCAAAGTGCACTGAGATCTATAGGAAACCAGGGAAAACTGCTATTAAGGAAAGAATCACTATAGAAAGAAGGCAGTTGATCTGGTGCATCATTTTTCTAGTCAAACTGTTTCATATTAATACCCACAAATCTTTTGGGATACTTCCTAGCCTGGTGCGGCCCTCAGGCTATTACCTGCTACTGCTCTTCCATGTGGGTGGCGATGAAGCTGCAATGCATAGTCCAAGAGCAATCAAAAGAGACTTCAGGGCCTTGGGATGGTTGATGAGGGAATCTGGTGCACAGGTTATTTTTTCCTCTCTCCTTCCAGTTGTGAGCAGCAACATCGGAAGAAACAGACGGATCCAGTCTATTAATACATGGCTTTGTGACTGGTGTCACCTCCACAGTTTTATGGGTTTTGATAATGGGATGGCCTACACGGCACCAATCTTGCTGGCATCAGATGGGATTAACCTTTCTCAAAGGGGGAAAAGGGTCTTTGCTCACAAGCCAGTGGGGCTTATTGACAGGGTGGAAGTGACATGAAGTGGGAGGGGGATAACAACAGGCTTACCTATGACAAGCTGCAGAATGACACACCAAGGTTAGGGGGACGGGGGCGGGTACTGAGGCCCCTCAGCCTCTTGCACCAGAGAAAGACCTCAAAGGAACTAAGGAGTGCTCCCCTAAGAGGGTGGTACAGCTGAGAGCCCAGCTCAAGTGCCTCTATACCAATGCACGCAGCACGGGCAACTAACAGGAGGAGGCAGAAGTCACCGTGCTGCCAGAAAGCTATGACCTAGTCACCATTACTGAAACTTGGTGGGACAAATCCCACAGCTGGAATGCAGCAATCACTGGCTACAGGCTGTTCAGAAGGGGCAGGCAAGGAAGGAATTGGGGAGGTGTGGCGTTGCCCTCTGAAGAAATGAAGAAGTGAAGAAATGGATAGAGTGCAAAGAGCTGTCTCTGAGGAATAGTCATGAGCAGGTGGAAAGCTTATGGGTAAGAATCAGAGACCAAGGCAACAAAGGGAACCTTGTGGTTGGTGTCTACTACAGGCTGCCGGATCAAGGGAAGTCTGTTGATGAAGCCTTCTTACTCCAGCTACAGGAAGCATCAGTCATGCTCACAGGCTCTCGTCCTGGTGGGGGACTTCAACCACCCCGACATCCGCTGGGAAAGTAGCACGGATTTGCTGTAGGCAATCCAGGAGATTCCTGGAGTG
>NW_010519768.1:0-2418 GCF_000687285.1 Phaethon lepturus
TGGCCTCCTTCACCCCTGCTTAGACGGAGGCTGCGCCCGTTCTGCGCACTGCGACTGCGCAGAGGCAAAAGCAAAGCCGCTGAGCGGGAGGGAGAGAAAACCCCTGCCAAGCCTGGTTCATTAAAGCACATTTGCTGCAGGACGCAAGCAAATAATCCAGAGTGACACCATTAGCCTGTGGCAGATGCCGAGTTCCTCATTTCGCAGGGCTCTGGCAGGAGGGGCTGGCTCTGTCCCCTCGATCCATCTTACTTCGTGCCACGTCTGACGCACTGTGAATTTCTACATTGGCGCATCCTCTCCCAGAGCCGCTCCGGGCTCGGCGTAGCTGCAGCACCCATTGCTGTCGTCACCCGGTGCCCTCACGTCACCCATCGCTGAAGCACCGGGACCTGCAAGCGGGGGGACATCTGCACCCCCCGGGCTGGTGCCCCTGGGCCGGACGACGGCGTGCGAGGCAGAACTCGTTTCCTGAACCCCTCTGGTTCGGAGGGGCATCTCCACAAACTTGGGGCTCACTCCCGTTTGGTGCAGGGTGCTGCTGCTCAGACGAGCGGGTGTCCAGCGCACAGCAGCGTGAACAGGGTTAGTTCCTGCGTAACCTTCCTTCAACGACTCGTCCTGCTATGCAAATAGCCTCCTTTTTTAATTTTTACTTAAAGCAACAAGTCATTCTGAACTGGATAAATCCTGCCAATCCTTTGAAAACCTGGCTCTGATTTCAATTTCAGTGCAACCGGTAAATCCTTCATAAAGGAGCAATAAATAATAGCTGTTTTAATATGTATTTAATAAGTTGTTAAAGGTACGATGGTTACAAAGTCTATCAGGTCAGCATATAGTTTATAGCTGTGGCTCGTAACCATCTGTCCCATATTATTATTCATGCCTACAGAAACCTTAAAAATCTATTCATCAGAGTTTTAAATCCTTCCTAGTAAGCATGATAAAGGGATGACCTATGGCTGGAAACTCCGAGATCCGTCCAAGCAGGCTCCCTGCGGGGCAGGACGTGGCTCCCGTATGGCAGATACTGGCGGTGTGCATGTGGACGCGCTCCTCACGTTGGGGCGACGATGCTCTGCCTTTACCCCAAAGCTGCTGACCTGCGTTGGCTTTGGAGGCAGTGTTTTCTCCCATCCCCTCCATGAAGCCGAAGTCTCTCCTTGGGCCACGACGGACAAAAGCTGTCCCACCAGCTGTGCAACGTGACAGCAAGGAGCATCCAAAGTGCCCCCGACCCTCAGTCCTGCCCTTCGGTTCAGAGCTGAATTCCTCTGAAAACAAGGATGTCTCTCATGCACTGCTCAGGCAGGTATCAACCTTGGCAGGTTAAATTTGGGTTTCCACCCCCATGCTAACAACATTACATTTAAAACATGAGAAAGAGTCCTGACAGCAGGCGGGGCCAAAAAAGAAATCCCACCATTAGCACTCTGCCCGAATCAATAATTAGGGCGTCTTCTGAAGCCTACATGGGTCAACTCTCTGGGTTTCACTCCACCAGAAGGAGCTTCTCAGCAGCTCTTCGACTGTCTACTCAAACATGGACTCCCCATTCGCACTGAACTTTTCTGGACTGTGCTTTTCCATGAAAATATTTTTTTATATTAAGGCATTTTTCTCCTAAAAACAGAACAAAACAAAAGGTAGGACCATCCTTTGATTGCAGAATATGCAACAAGTAGACTTTTCAGGAGTCTCTGCTTCTAATCACCTTGGAAATCTCTCGTGAACAGACTAACATTCTTTTTGACAGCAGCAAAATAAATTTTAAAGGTCAATTGAATCAGATAAGCCCAGTCTGGCAGCACTTTCAGATGCAGAATTCCATGGATAACATTTAGGTTATGTTCGAGAACAGAAACAGAATTCTTTGGAGGAAAGAATCTTTAAAAGAAAAAAAAAAAAAGGAAAGAAAATGAAAAGGAAACGGCAATTAAGTAGAATGTCATCCGTAATCCCAGTGGTGCAAAACCTGATGATTACCTACTGGGCTATGGACAATGCTACATGTATTAATCTAATTAAAGTCCTTTTTTACAGACATCTGAAGCCAGCTCATTAGTGTGCTACCGAGATGCTCATTAATGGCTGGCCGTGATTAATTTCTTGAGAATTATTCCTTAATTCTTTATCATTCACAGCCTAACAGGAAAACACAACGTTTCCATCCCCCACTCCCACTCGTATGCAGCGGAGACGGGTTCTCATCAGCCGCCTATTGACTCGATGTTCTTTAATGAGCAACCCCCCCCCCCCCCCAAATGTTGCTTTAACAGCAAATGATTTATTTATGAGGAAAGTGGGATCTTCAGCAAGTGAACTTTCTGGGAACTTTCCTAGCTGTTAATGAATTGGCATCTTCGCTGCTGCTTTCTGCATCTCCCACACGCGGCAGAGAGGAAATGGTGGTGG
>NW_010519768.1:3578-24777 GCF_000687285.1 Phaethon lepturus
TCCAGCAGATCAACACTCCCACCCAACTTGGTGTCATCTGCAAACTTACTGAGGGAGCACACGATCCCCTCATCCAGGTCATCAATAAAGATACTGAACAAGACCGGCCCCAGAATCGAGCCCTGGGGAACAGTTTGTGACCAGCCGCCAGCCAGATTTAACATGGTCCATGACCCTGGTGCCCAGCTCCTCAGGTTAGACCCCTCTGGCCATGTCCACTGCATGGCCTCAGGAGCACTCCCGAGCGCCAGCACTGGGCCACGTCCCACCCTACATAAAGTGCGATGCAAGTTCCTGTGGGAAGGACCCCTTACCACAGGGCAACGTCGGAGTAGGGGGAAAATCTGGGCTCCAGGAGGGACCCCATTTCATGCTGCCAACCCACCACCAGATAATCTCATCACCTGCCAGGGCCACGCAGCTCCCAAAGAGGAGATGCAACAGATGGTGTTTCATGGATGCAATTCTTGTTATTTAGCTTCGCTGGCATTTTCTAAGCAGAAGTCCTGCACCTCGATGTGCCACGGCTTCCTTAAGAGGCAAATGCTGCTCTGTTCCTAGCCAAACTGGCCCTGCTCGCCCCTGGGCTGTGCTGTGCTCCTGGGGCTGTCCCTGCCTCTCCCAAGCCACGAGGGCTCTGGCTGGTGTTCCTGAACGACGGGGCAGAGGTCGGGCATTTCCACACCACCACGTGCTCCCAGCCGCTGGGGGCTTCAGCAAAGCCCCAAATGCCAGGAGGCTTGGCAAAACCACGAGCTGTGAAACCACCCACAGATCAAAGGGGTCCCTCTGGGACCCAGACCGGAGCGTTTCTCCAAAATGCTTGTCTGTGTTTTCCTACAGAGAAAAACAATCGATTGTCCCCCCACCCGCTCTGGGGCTTCATGTCAGGGGTAGCAGCGCAGCCAGGCGCTCGCCCCCCAGCCTGCTGGCGGCGGGGGGAGCAGGACATGGGCTGGGCAGCCTTAGGGAGTGCAGAACAAGAGAAATTTGCTGGTCGTTGGCACACTAACCCTCAACCTTTAACAGCTGAGGTTTTTGACATTCTCCTTCCCTCTCCGAGTTAATTATCAGTTGATTGCCTTGCAAAATTATTTCAGACACTTCAAATACGCAGAATGACATAAATGATTAAGACACACATCTCTGTAAAGCCGCTGGGATGTCAGCTCCTGCTTCGCTTGTAGTGGGATTCGCTGAGGTTTGGTTGCCTGAACGCCACCCCCGAGGCTCCACAGAGATTGGGGAAGCACCCTCACCCCAAGGAAAGCATCTCAGATGGGAGGGATGCAGCCTGCAGTGACGGGAGAGGGAGACCTGAAAAGCAGTTGAGCTGCTCGAGGTGGCCGCGATACCCATTCCCTTTCCTCCTGAACAATAATAAATCCTGCTCCCCACCTAGTGGTCTTTGCCTCTCTAGTTCTACGTGGATGCAAGGACTAAAAGCAAGCCATGTTTTACAGAGGGTACAGCCGCTCCCCTGCGCTGTGCTACCCTCGGCATCAGCTCTCCTGAAGCCCAGAGGTGACCGATGGGCTGGCAATTCTCCCGCTGACGTCAGCGGGCTTCGGGTCGAAGCTGGAGATGAAGGTACGTTGTCTACCGCACTCATCCACCATCAGTACCATCACGTCGGTCTTGCATACTGTGGATTATGTATGATAGCTCGGGACTGCGTGGACTCTTGTGGCCCCCGTTGATGCCATTTTCATTCATTCACACTCTGCCAGCCCTTCTCCGGCACGGCATCACCCCTCCCTTTGCTGCGTTCAGCTCCCACAGAGGGGGTTAAAGACACGGACCCATTCTTTAACAATCCAGAAAGATTAGTAACCCATCATTGTGTGTTGATTATGGTCATTCTTTTCTGTAAATTAAGTTTAAAAGTCATTAAAAGATTTGTCAGCTGTGACTTATGAGCACTTCTTGCAGTAGGGGAGTGAAGCAATTCCCTCTGCTGCCGTATCATCTGTTATTGTGTTAGAAGTTGCCACGTTCCAATTACCAGGGACCCACCGAATCTGTAAACGAAAAGCAACACAAATATCCTACACAGCTGCTGGGACCATCAGTCAGAGCTGGCGGTTTCACTGCCGCAGCATCAGGCTGAGAGGGAGTCAGGAATAAATAACACTTTGCATGTGTGCAGGGCATCACTGGCTACCGCACGTGGCTTAATTACCGATGTTAATTATGCCTTGTGCTTACCTGTGGGGAGCTGGAGTAACTCCTGGCTTGCCAAGCAGGAGACATGGCCGAAGGGCCACAGGAGGTGAGGGCTGGGGCCACTGGGGCACGACCAGTGGGTGGTAGATGGGGGCCAGAAGAGCTCTGTAGCCCAGTCAAAACCTAAACAAAAAAATCAGCTTGCTCATTTTTCTTGCTTGCAGCAGAAAGGCCACAGTTGGTCCAAGCTCCGAGCGCTGTGCTGCCTTGCCTGCCAGGACACAGAAGGGCTCAGTGACCTGTCCTGGTCCTGCCCAGCAGAGCCCGGCTCACCCCGCTGCCCCCACCCAGGGAAGCTCCTCCTGATGGCAGAAGGAGGAGGAACACAACTGCTTATAAAATCAATCAGATCCCATTAAATGCCAATTTGGCCCTCATCACACTTAACCTCCTCTGTGAGAGGGGTAATGGCCCATGGAAGTTTACTGCCTGCTTGGCTTTAATTTGTTGGGCGTGGTGGAAGGAGCATGCACAATGGCAAACTTTTCCAGGCAACAAAATCTATCACTAAAATCTTTGGGATGAGCTTCTCCCCAAGGTTTTCTCTACCAGAGCCCACCGGAGGCGTCCTGGAAGAGCCACACTGGAGCAGGGACACAGCGCTGCAGTCACGGGGCTGTCACGGAGGACCAGACCGCTGCGTCAGGAGCTCTGCGTCCTGCCTCTGGCAGTGGCCAACACCTAACCGCTTCCCCTAACGCCAGCAGAGAGGACTGGTGTGCCCGCTCGGCGCAAAGAGCTGCCTTTGGGTCCCCTGAAGCGTGTGGCTGACATCCTCACGCACGAAGGTTGGTTATCTTTCATTCACCCTCCCCAGCCACACACAGCAGCAGGCAGGCATTTATCCTGTTAACCCTATTTTATCCTATTTAACCCTATCAAATCTGATCTTTTCTCAGCCAAACTGGCTGCCTGGGGCTGCGTCTGCCATCACTGGTCCACAGATCTTCGGAAGTTCACCCCAGTCACCATGACTTTCAGCTGCCATTTGCTTTCCTTGCTGCGTAGGGCATCTTTGACTATCCCCAAGAACTGTGAGCAGAGACAGATCTGTCTGGACGCGGCTACTCCACAATTACTCATTTTAACAGCAGCAGTCACTGGAAAAGCAAAAGAAGAGTCATTTCATTTTCATAACCTTGAGTTCCCCCTGCCCTGCCTGGATGAGTTTGCCTGCATTATTTTCATCCCCCAGGATCACAGACACAGCATTGCTCCTGCTACAGAGCACGCCAAGCATCTTCCACACGCGCTGAGGACTTGGTCTCGGCGCTCGGACGCCCAGGGCTTGTTCCAGTCTGATGGCTGATGAACACCCCACGGGGAACCTGCTAGTGACCCCAACAGATAAACCCAACTGTGGGCAACCAACCCACACTTGCTTCCTCGGTTAGTGCTCATCTGCAAATGCTAAACGAGCTGGGTGCAAACTGTGCTGCTCTGCTCCATCGGGCACCTCGTAATCAGTAACGAGGGAGTTCATGCCGTTGCTGTGCCGGCAGCCCAGAGCCGAGCACTGGCTCGCTGATGAACTGAAGCTGATGAGGTTAAACGGGGAAGTCAAGCTGGTTTATGAACCCTTCATGGTTCGCTCCAGTGGGGCTTCAGCTGTTCCCTCATCTTCTACTCTGCCACGGGCGCTGGTTGCGCACGCAAACACACACACTGATGCACCCACAGCCACGATGCTGATAAACCCTCGTGATACACCAAACGGTCTTGTGAGCGTCTAATTAAACCAGGAGGGTTTATAATGGTATGCATTTGTATTTTATAGAGGAGCCTGAAGCATGCCAACACCTCTCCGCAACACACAGTTATTGCTTAGGAACTCAGTACTGCACAATAGGAACACTAGAGACAGAGAAATCAAGAAAATTCGATTTTTAAGTGCTCTCCTAACACCCGTCCATCCACAAGACTTTAATTTTGTTAGGTCAAAGTGATAGCTGTTTTGTTCTTTGCAGGTGGAGTATGTAATGGCAAAGGGGCAGCACTTGGCATTCACATTTAATGACTGTATTGGGAACCAGCATTTTCTCCTGGCACCAGGTGATATTGTGAAACCTGTTTTGATTTTGCAAAACACAACTCCCACCCCGCCTCTGCAGCGGAGAACAGCAAACACTTTGGCAGGAATAAAGAGAAAAGAGTGTTTACTTTAAAAAATTGTATTTTTAAAATCAAACTAGGGAAGGGTGGGGGGAGGGAAAGACCGACTGCTGAGGTCATGGGGTTAGCAAGAACTCTCTTCATCAGCTGGTGCAAGGCTGGTGATCTCCAGGAGCTTGGAGGAACCTTCTCTGGGTTTCTGGAAGAGGCTGGGTGGGTTCAGGGCACTCATCATCAAGGATCACCTACTGAACGTGTCAGCCCTTGGGGGTCTGTCTTGATCTGCCCTGAGGCAACCGGTCCCCCGGCAGAGAACCACTGGCTGAGGATGTCCCACCCATGGGTACATTCTGCAGCTCCAGGAGACCAGTGCCCCACGGGAGCGTTTGGGATGGACCAGTGATGTGACGGGAGAAAGAGATGGTTTGCTTTCTGATACCTGCAGCTAATGGGGCATCAAGTCACCTTTTATCACACCAGGCTATTTAAAGCGTTTTTTTCTCACACAAAGGAAGAATTCATAAACAGCCGTGTTTATCTTTCTGGCTTTGCAGAGGCGTTTTTCCACAGCGCTACCCGGCCAGCCGACCTCTCGCTCCTGAGCGGAGAGGAGTAAATATCATTGCAGCCAACCTCCTCCAAAGTTATTTAATTTCTTAACTTGTCTGTACGGCTCACACACGCTTTGTCTCTGCAGCTGGCTGCCAGTGCGGGAGGACAGCTGGAATTGGGAGGGCTCTGCACAGGGGTGCTGATCATCCTTCAGGTAAGGAGGTGAAAACCTCACCCTTCGAAGCACCCATGAGAAGACCTGACATGGGAAAGCTGGGAGAAATCCTCTTCCTTTCACTGCCATCTTTAACCTCCCTGTGCCATAGTCCACGTCGGCATAAAGGGGTTGCTCTGTGGATTCAGTATAAAGTAATGAAGATTTGTTCGTGGCTGCAAATCACCTTGATGAAAAGCAACCTGTAAATGCAAACGACGACAGTGAGAGCTGCTATATATAATGTCTGTAAGATCATTAACACCAATCAACTCACACACATGGAATATGCATCTTGTCAAAGTGAGATCATTTTACAGTAAGATCCCAAGCTGGGTTTGTAGCGGTAACAATAGTATTAATAAACTTCGACTTCTTTAAGATATTTGACTTGGGGCACATGTTTTCATGAAGAAAGCCAAACGGTAAAGCATCAGCTTGGATTAAGACCCAGCTAAACAGGCAAGTCTCCAGCCGTCAGCACATGCTGCGCCCGGGGTCCCACGCAGCCGGTGCTTGCACCCGTGCTCTTCTCTGTCTTTATTAATGACCCGGAGGAAGGCACTAAGCCACCCCTGCTGCTGCCTGTGGGCGAGGTAAAGTTTGGGGAGCAGAGAAAGGAATGGGTCCCCCACAAGGAGAGTGGGTCACAGCCAAACGCTCGGTACCGGGGCAGCGCACATGGGCTAGGCTCGCGTGAGGAGGCACCCTCCATTGGGAAGCAGAAGCTCTGGAAACTCCTTGAGCTTATTGTGGAAAACTAACTGGATCCAAAATGGCTTATGAAGTCCTGGGGTGATCAGACCAGGCAAAGGTTTGAGGAGGCATCAATAATTCTGCTTTTGGCTCCAGCCGAACTATTCCTGGGCAAAATCCAAGGAAAACCCAGACAGTTTGGAGACGGCTCACTCATAAGAACTGTTCAAGGATTGTAAAACATATTTTTTTTTTACAAAATCTTTGTTGCTTGACAAAGAAGAATTTACCTGGTGACTTGGCCAGGGGCTGTAAATGCCATTATGGAGAGCGCAAATGGAAAAGAGAATTTATCAATCTGCTGGACCAAGCCATGACAGCATCCAGCAACTGGAAGATGAAGGTAGACAAACTCAGATTATAAACAAGGTACAAAAGCTTAACACTGTGGGTAGTCAGCCTGAAAGACTACTTGTTTTGACAGATTCTCTATTGTTTTTAAAGCAAGGGAGATTATTTTTCTAAAAAACCTGCTACCGTTTATGTGTCAGTTCAATGGGGAATTTAGGGCAGTCCCAGGGCCTGATTTATATAGGTGGAGAGACTAAGGGATAATTTGATGTAATAAATTTATTCAGCACCTTATCATACACATGACTGCTCATGCACATGCTGCCCGAAGCAGGAGGTGATCTGGTTGCCTTGCTAAGGCTAATGTTAGTTGTAACACTTTATCAGACCCCTAAAATCCATAAGAATGTGCCTTTGGCTGTTAAATTACAAGCTTCCCCATTGAAAGGATGTTCAGGGCCTACTTTCAACTCTCTTTGAAACTTAAATCCACATTTTCATTCATTTTGTGACAGTCACTATTACCAGATGAATCCTAATTTCAGTCCAGCACCAGTGGTGCTGTTGGCATCAGTAAAACTGAGCAGGGAAGAGACACTCCGGTGTTTTGTTCAGGGTTCAGTTCTCGTTCAGTGTGAACAAAAACCTGTTAGTTTAAACTTCAGGTGGCCAGCTACGCAAGTAGACATGGGTGCCGTGAGCTGCTCCTCTCCTGACTCATGAACTATTACCCTCCTGCGTGCCCACAAGGGACCGGTTCCTGACGCACTGCTCCGTTGAGATCACTAGCAAAAATACAGTAGGAACATGTGAATTAACATGATGACATTATTTTTTTTTTTTTTGCTACCTGAAACCTTGGATGATGCCATTTCTTTCTGCGCTCTACAGTCCTGCACTGAGATCAATTCAGCTGCAGTTTCTTCTGGCTCCGCTCGGGGTGCAGAGCAGGAGAGGATGAAGTGCTGAGTAAGCGGTGATATCAAACCACAGGCAACTGCAGCCACACTTTCAGGAAGCAACGTGTGGGGTGCATGCATCTTGCAGAGAAATTTCTCTTTGGGACAGGAATGGGCTGCAGAATGGCGCAGGTCTCTTGTGCTCTGCATGAGCAGGAGCAGACAGTGCCTTCTCCATCTGCACATCTGCGTTAATAGATCTGGCGTAGGGCCCTGGGAGCAAGGAGAAGCAAGACCCAGAAGAGAGGTATGGGAGCCACCAAGCCTGGACCAAGCACTGGCATCAGGAAGAAGCCATGGGAGAAAGGCCCTGGAGACACCCTCCTAAGAGACAGGCACCCATCGGCCAACACGTCTTGGTATCTTCACAGGTTGGTTATTTGCCTGGGGACCCAGACTAGGGATGTTGTGCAGAGACTCATTTGGCAGAAAATGAGAGATGCTCTGTTGGATCTGTTATTCATGAACAGAGAAGAATGGAATAAAGATCTGAAGGTTAAGAGAAGTCTTGGTTGCAGTGACCATGAGACTGTGAAGTTGAACATCACAAGAGAAGCGAGCTAAAAAAAATAGCAGATCCTGGACTTACAAGAACAGATTTCAATTTGTTCAGGGATCTGCTTGGCAGAATCCCATGGAAGACTGCTCCAGAGGCCCAAGGAGCCCAGAAAAACTGGGTCATCTTCAAGGACACCTGTCTTGAAACACAAGAATGCCCCATTCCGATGACAGGCAGGCAGGCATGGCAAGAGGCCAGCTTGGATGAGCAGCAAACTCCTAACCGAGCTTCTTCCTACACAAAAGGCAGAACCTAGAAGGTGGAAGCAGAGCTGGGCCACCCAGGAGGATTATGGAAATGTTGTCTTGCTGCTACCTTTTCACCTCCATCTTTATTTCCCTTTGGTGGATCACTAAATGGGCAGACAGAGCTAATGCTACTGCTGAATGACATCAAGCCATGAGGGAAGGGAGATGCAGCACAGGGGCTTTACTCGAAAGAGCAGGGGAGCAAGTTGGGAGGAGGGTCTCTTGAGCTGACATGACTAACCTCAGGAGTAGACGTATGTGGAATGAGATGGACCTAAGCGAGACCGTGAAAGCGCGGTGCGCCTTCCCACTGCCAGCGTCCCCACTGCTGGTTGAGAGCCCAAAGCTCCCACAGCTCTGGAGCTGCAAAACCAGGCTCAGCTGCTCGAGGAGCTGCCCTTCCTGGCTAATGCTTGGTGTAAGAGCTCCCTGCTTGGCTGCCCAACAAAGCCGCTACAGGATAGTGGGACTTTACAACTGGCCCTCTTGTGCAGCTGACAGGGCATGAAGGATGGTCCCCAGCTCAAGGAGATATGAAAGGCAGGTGGCAATTTGTAACCTGCCCAGCAGCTTACTAAGAGATGGCAATGTCCCCATCAAGGCAACCATTCCTTGTCCCCCCACTGTCACTCTTGTGCTTCTTTGTCATACTTGTGTTTCTTTGACATGTCACGTGCAACCTGTCAGAGCACAGCCATTCAGGACTGGCTTTATGTGGGGGTTCTCCCAAGCCAACCTGCTTCGCAAACTCTCAAGAGTGCTGCTGGGAATTGGGCTGCCAAATGTGTGATCCTTGCTCAGGCAAAATTCCTTGGAATTTGGGACTGAGCTTTGCTAAAACAAAGATCTACCGTTGCCAAACCAAAGGGCTGGACTTCTGCAGAAGCTGCATGACTAAGCAATGGACTATTCATACCTTCAGCATATTTCAGGTATACTCTGCTGTGTTAGTTGCCCATTTGGGTAACAAAATAATTCTAGAAATTCCACTATTCCCTCTATTTAATGCACCAATTCAAGCCTCAGGCATTGAGGAATGCACCAAGGAAACACAGGGCAGCTGAATGAGGAGATGGGCAAATACAGGCATTAAATAAGTACAGATATAAAAATTACAGCCAAGCTCAAATTTGGCCACCTTGACAGTCTGCATAGATTGTGCCTTGAGCTCATCACATGAGATTTGCTATCTATTAAGGGCAGCACTGTCCTCGCATCCTGTGCTTGGTGCTGCACAGCAAAGGAGATGAGTGGTCCATCTCCGATGTGCTGTAATGGAGATGGGTAAAACTCCCAGAAACTGGGGAAGGAAAGGGGCTCGCAGCAGGTTTAGAAAAAGATCTCATTCTTCTTAACCGGCTTTCAACTCATGAAATCATTGTCTCACACATTTGGCACTGGTCTTCCTTGATCTGCCTCCAGCAGTTGGGCAACGCGTCACCACGGATGTAGCCGGGGCGCAGAGCAAGAGGGCTTTACATGGGAATTTGGTGAGATTTCCACACCTTTACAAAGCTCCCTTGCTGCCTGGACGTCTCCTGACTAGAAAGATTAAAGGGATTAGAAGCTTACAAATGATGAGGCAGGGAAGTGAAAGGCTTTAGAAAATACCAAGGTCTTAATTTACAAGAGATGTTTAAAAAATGAATGGACTGAGGATTTTCCCCCACAGGAGAGTGGGAGAATTCATTCTGAAGCAAGGTTATTTGACCAGTAAAATGGTTGTCTCATGCCATGTGAAAATACTAACGTATGTCTTACACGGAGACAAAGGCAACTCTCATTTGCTCCTCTACAAATGAGGTTAAGAGATTGAATGGGCTTAGTCGGATGGGCAGAAAATAAGATTTTATGAACACAATGAATAAAGCACTGCTAGAGTAAAGCTGGGAAGCACGTTTCCAGATGAGTAGTTCATTGACTAAAAACTATACTTCGGGTAGGCTGAACACTACTCCCAAAGCACGCACAAAGTTCCACTGGAGCCCTTGCAGAAGGAATAACGTGCAGATATCTTATGTTCCACAGGCAAACGGGCAGTGTTTAGTTCAGTATTGGTAACACCCTGCTGAGCTCTCTCCTTTCTTTCATGACCCAACCGTGCCCTTGGGAGGGTTGTGCTATTTCCCATGCTAACTGGTTGCGTGGGCCAGTTTGGTATCCAGTCCTGGTTAAAATAAAATTTAACTGAGCCCGTAAAAAGCAGGGGATGGAATGGGCTCCTGGAGGCTTTCCAAAGTGGGGTTTACAAGTCAAGAATATGTTCTTCCCTTTCCATTCTCCCCAGGCACAGATTTGGCAGAGAAGGAAGGGGCAGGATGGGTGGTGCTGAGCCGCCGGCAGAGGCTGGAGCATCCCTCCCTTGGGTACGGGCTCCCAGAAGATGTCCTCCCCAGGCTTGTTTCTGCAGGTTTCTCCTTGGCCCTGAATGCAGCTCCTGCAGAAGGAGAAGCGATTCCCAGCATAGCTGTCTTTCCCTGCTGGCTCTTTCAAGCCTGGCTTTCTCCACAGAATCACAGAATCATTAAGGTTGGAAAAGACCTCTAAGATCATGAAGTCCAACCATCAACCCAACACCACCATGCCCACTAAACCATGTCCTGAAGTGCCACGTCCACACGTTTTTTGAACACCTCCAGTGATGGTGACTCCACCACCTCCCTGGGCAGCCTGTTCCAATGCTTGACCACTCTCTCACTGATGAAATTTTTCCTAATATCCAATCTAAACCTCCCCTGGCGCAACTTGAGGCCATTTCCTCTTGTCCTATCACATGTTACTGGGGAGAAGAGACCAACCCCCACCTCACCACAACGCCCTTTCAGGTAGCTGTAGAGAGCGATGAGGTCTCCCCTCAGCCTCCTCTTCTCCAGACTGAACACCCCCAGCTCCCTCAGCCGCTCCTCATCAGACTTGTGCTCCAGACCCCTCACCAGCTCCGTTGCCCTTCTCTGGACACACTCCAGCACCTCAAGGTCCTTCTTGTAGTGAGGGGCCCAACACTGAACACAGGATTCGAGGTGCGGCCTCACCAGTGCCCAGTACAGGGGCACGATCCCTGCCCTGCTCCTGCTGGCCACACCATTGCTGATGCAGGCCAGGACGCTGTTGGCATTCTTGGCCACCTGGGCACACTGCTGGCTCATGTTCAGTTGGCTGTCAACCAGCACCCAGCACCGCAGTCCCCTCTGCCTTGTGCACCCCAGATAATTTTGTAACACCAGGAAGCCAGGCAGTGCGTGACTCCAGCGAAAGCCTCATTCCCGTGGGTTTGTAGACTGTCTCCAAATGCCCACCAAGACTGTGCACAGCTGCAGCACTTCTAGAAACCCCCCTCAAAACTTCAGACCCCAGCACCAGAAGGTTGGTATCTTTGCAATACTGCTGCGCCAGTCTGAAAGTGCCCCACGCTCTGCAGGCATCTCCTCTCCTTGTGTATCACTTCTGCCTAGAGTCCCAAGGGTGCTCCTGATAGCCCTGCGCCTCTTGGTGCAGAAGAGATGCTTTGAGTTTGCTGTGTCCACCATCACGCACGAACATTAATACCAAGGAGGACCCAGCCTCCTTTGCATTGGACAAGGAAAACAAAGGTAGTAAGAGGGAGATATAATATACACAGGGCTACACGTAATTAATTTTCTACAGGTGACTCACTCGCCCCTCTCAAGTCAGCAAGGCAGAGCAGCTATGTGACGCTGACGTACATCAGAGAGCAGAACGCGCCCTCCTGAGATGGAAAGCGGATGGACACAAGGCTTGGCTGGCGGAAGGGCTCTTCCCCTAACGCAGGTACCATAGGAAGTTGGTGCAACTGAGTCTGGGCCAAGCTGCTGTCTCCGTGCCATGGGGCAGGTGGTCCCAGGGCTGGAGTGGTGGCATCAAGACCATCTACAAGCCCCGGCGCTCCTCTAGATTACTCCAAGGGCTGAATCAGGAGGAGAGGTGGTTTAAGGACGAGCCTTTTAAAATGATTTTTGATGTATGCAGCTGTAACCAACTTTCCTCTCACAGAGCAGGGCAGAACTGGAGTCCCACAATATACTGCTGCTAGTAAAAACCACCCAAAGTCCAGACACTTCGGTGTAGAGTCAACACTAAACGTGACATCAAAACGGAAGTCAGCAAGTGAGAAGGACTTGGCTCCCTGTAATCAACGCTGTGACATCTCCGAACGCCGACAGTCTGAGATGGACAGAAGTGTCCTTTAGCTGATGCAGGAGTTTTGTTTCAATGCAGATACAGCCAGATCTTCCTCAGGCAGCCTCTACGCCCTCAAGCCGGCTGATCCAATCTTCCTCTGCCACGTGGCTAACATAGCATTAGGTCTCTTCCCGGTGCGAATCGTAGGCACGTTGCGTGCAGGTCCGTTGAGGAACACACCCGGCCCCGACGGTCACAGGCAGCGCCAGCGCAGCACCCGCGTCCCTCGGCGCTCCAGAGGCCACGCTGGCAGCAAGGGCTCCTGGGCTCCCCGCCCCAACCCATTGCAAAGAGATCATTTAGATTGTGTTTGAAAGTAGCAACGGGGGTGCACAGAGGTATAAATCGTGACATAAAAAGAAATGCCCCCACGATTTTAGGACTGCAGCTGGTATTTTTATGTAGTTTAGCCTCCCCCGCAGTGTCATGAACAATAATGAAAACAGCTCCATGCCAAAGGGTATGAACTGGGGTATTAAGCCTGTTAACCTACTTATACTTCAAAAACCCTATGCAAAGTTAAAGAAATTAAGACTTAAATTAAATTAAGATTAGGGCTGTTAATGGAATTCAGTTGGTTTCAGGTGTTTCAGTTAAATCACAAAATCCCAGCCGCAAAGCCTAGAAGGTGGGCAGCAGGGATGCTCCGCTGGGGTTTCCAGTTCTCAGTAGCCTGACCATGGTCGTAAGGTCTTTGGTGTCAAGACTGTCCCTTGGTTCACTTGCACTATGCCTTGCACAAAGGTGCCGCCTTTCCCAATCCGATCTGCGGTTCGCTCCTGCAGAAAACTCCACAATCCCTGTAATCACAGCCTAGCAGTGCTCCTGCTCTGGCTCTCACTCATTACCTTAATTCCGGAGGTGGCGTAACTTCGCTGCCACCGATTCAGAGCGGAGGCTGAAACGCTCCCGCTTAGGGCACAACCTCTGCCGGCTCCAGCAGCAACGGCGGCGTGACTTGACAGAGCGCTTTTAAAACTTTCCAGGCTTCGGGAGAGATTTACAGAGTGCTGGGCGTAGGAAAGTATTTATGGCGGAGCAGAGGCGACAGTGAACCTCGAGCGCGGGACACGGGAAGGAAGGCAGCATGATTCATCAGCGGGGAAGAGCAAGACAACTTATCTGTTTTCTGCAATTCCACTTACAGCCAAGAAAAATGAGCCATCGTAAGAGAAATTACGTGTGACAGGGAAGGACAAAGCGCTCTAATCAAAACAACAGCGGTTCAGATAACTCCTGGAAGAAGCCTGTCACGGGCACCCAGCTCCATTTGGAGGGCGATACTGGGCTGGGAGGATGCTCCCGGCAGGACAACGAGGCACCGACACTGCACGTCCTCACCTCCGGCGGGATGGGTAAGTACTCAAAAAGCAACCAATGCACCTCCAGAATACTGATTCCCCGGTGCTAGGATTTTCTGGCTCCCTGCTACAAAGCCGAGGTGATTTGATTTAAGCCAAACCACAATAAATAAATGAGAACTTCCCAACTGCAGGGTGAGGTGAGGCAGAAGAGGACAGTGGGGAGGAAATATGGAAGCAACGAACACAAAAGCTAATAATGCGAGTCGCTGAGAATGACTGGCTCCCAGAAATGCTTGAAATGGCTCCCGAAGGCAAACCTTTCCTCTGGGTCTCCGATGCACTGTTTATTTTCCTTAAGTGAAATGTGAACCTCGGGGTCAACAGCATCACCTTGAGCCTCCTCTCAAGTTAGCTGACTCCTGAGCACCAACAAACTCCTTTCTGCCACTGTGTTGGCAGAGATCAAACCCCAGACCCAGAGAGGTTTTTATCTTCTTGTGGTGGAAGGAGAGGATACATATCAGTCCAAAGTACACTTGCAGTTAGGCAGTAACTCCTACTTGGAACAGGTTCAGAGAGGAGCCAAGATCTAGGAGATGACTGTTTACCTAGAGATCCAGATCTCCATTCAGACCATACAACAAAGACCCGGGTACCACCTGAGTCTAAATTAGACCATTTGGAAAGGGGACAGTGATTTGGATGCTGAAATTTATCCTTATGTTTCGAGTCTGTTTAACTTCAGCTATTCCAGAAACCAGTTGGGTCTTAAGTCTGATTCCTCCTGGACAAAGTGAAGAACCAAGCAGACCACGCTTTGTGGGGAGAGAGATTGCCTGCTGCAAAGCCTCTTTGATGTTTTGCCTTTGCCCATGACAAGGTACAAAACCTGGAGTCAAGCACTATGTTCTTTTGCCATGTTCACCTTAAGTGACTTGACCAAGTCCCCGTGGTCTGGCTGTGGACGAGGAGAGGACAGTGCACATCATGCAAAGAGCAGGTTGGTTCTGAGCACTGGACCATCCTCTGAAGAGCAAATCAAGTTTGGCTTTGACACTCTCTGGGTCAGCCAGGAGGCTGGCATCGCTCTTCCCTGCCCTGTGCTATGCAGGTGACCATGCCAGCATATGATTTTCTAATTTTTTAAAATTTTATTTCTGGGTCTCTCACTCAGGTCTGTGCTGGTCCCCTCTAGCCAGCGGAGCTCACCTTCTCGGTCAGGGTGTGGGGTCCAGCCCAGCCCTCTCACACTGCAGCCTTCAGGCTTCACAGAGGTTAGCTGGGATGGACCGAAATCCTGACAAGAGCCTACTGTGAACAACCCCCTTCACTTTAAAACCTAGAGCCCGTACCTGGGTCTGCCCTGCGGCGCGACACCACGCTGAACATCCCCTCCCATCCCCTCTGTGCAAGGTGGATGTTTTACCACCTCTGCCCTCCCATGTCATCTCCCTGCTCGCTCTACCAGCCAAAATCCTGTGATGAATTTGGACTCCTGATTATCTTAAAAACATACCTTTGAGCTGTTTTCATTAGCCTTCTGCTTTTTTTAAGACCTATTCATCCTGAATTTTCAAACTTTTTTACCATGGCAGGCCAGAAATACACTACTTCTTTTTTGAAAGTGAAATGAAGGTGTTTACAACTGATACCCCTGTAAGAACTGAAGTTTTAAGAAAGTAAGAAAGACTTGAGGCCCATGGTGGAACCACAAGGGCTGGCAAACCTGGAGACTGAGGCTGCAGCATGACATTTCTCTTCCCTTCAGGTAATTTATTCTAGAATTGAAATAATTTATTCATAAACTAAACATTGCTTCTAGTAGAACTTTATTATTACAAAGCCCCCCTCCCAAACACAGAATTCTCATGACTATAATTCTAATAAAAATATGAAAATATCAGTGAAGAAACCTACTGGCAATCCAAGCAGCAAGACCTGTGGATCAGGTGCTTTATTGACGCAAACTGATGGACTGCTGGTGGCTTTAGCTGCGTCTTACCAGTTTACACTGGCAGAAAATTTGGCCACGGCTGGTAAATTGTATAATGTTAGGACTGGACTGGCAAGCAGCTTTCCCATGGTATAAGCTGAAGTCAGCAGAGACATGCTGACTTTTATCAGCCAAGAAGCATACCGGATGCTTTCCAGAAAGCGGAGTCTTAATGATGGAGCTTTATCTCGGAGAACTTATTTCAAAACTGAAAAAAATACAGGGACCTTAAGAGTCCATTGCAAAGGTGAGGCAAGCTTTGGGTCCTGCAACTGCACATCTCCGAAAGCTCTGCGGATGGGCAGCAGGTTCAACTTCTTGGGCTTGCTGCGTGTGAACGCACAGCGCGGGCACACACCGCACCTCCCACGTAGCAGCAGTTGTGCCTGCCGAGCGCTCGCCGGTTGAGCGTCAAGACAGCGTGTTTCTGGGATAAAAAGACGTTAAGGAGACAAGATGCAGGGAGTAACCCTTTTGTCACGCAAGAGCAGGGCAACGCCGTGCCCTAAGGCTTTAGGGAACTGCTGTGGTCCCGTGCTGGTGATGAGGGGAAGCGCAGACAGGAGAGTCGTGTTGGGAAGAAGAAATAAACTGTTGAATAGTAGAAAATAAGAGTTCAAAGAGAGTTCATTTATGTAGTTTCCGCTCAGGAGTACCTGTGCAGCATTTTGGAGCATCATCCCCAGAGAGATGGCGGAGAGACTGAAGTGAGAGGAGCCGGGGTGGAGGAAGAGGAAGGCTTTCACTGCTCTCCTTGGGAGGTGCTGGAAGAAAGGGAGTTGAAATAGGGCAATGCCAAGGTGTGGCGGTGCTTGGGTGTCTCAAGGGTGTGGAGAACAGAAAATTCAAACAGGCACCTCGTTGCCCAGAATTAAAAGAGGCTGTGGCCACACTCCTCTTAGGGGTAAAAGCCACCCTGTCCAGCTGGTGGCCCTGGTGTCGGCCTGGGATGAGTACAGCAGAGGGGAAGATGCTGCTTCATGGGGCACAGGAAGCTGAGCTAACGTGCCGTGGCCACCAACCTCGCAAAGGCACGCTTCATTTCACCGCTCACCGCACTGCCTCACGGTTCATCACTCGATTTGGTGCAGTCTGTCTTTGCCTCTTAACACAGCGTGCCGTCTTTTACACGTAGACCCAGCGCTCAGGAGAGCAAAGTCATGGCTTTTGGCTTTCGACTCTTCCTGGGCCTCCAGAAGAGAGTTTCCATCACTGTTCACCTGGAGAAGGACCCCACGGCTTGCAAATCTCACCTCAGAAGTCAGTTACGCCCAAATAACCCCCCTGAAGTCACCTGAATGCCACTGGGGGACACTCCGGATCCAAAGCATGGTGACACACAGGAGCTATCTCCACAGACTTTGGTGAGCCTTCAGGCCCTCCAGAAGACCAGGGACCAAGCCAGTGCCCTGCAGCAAATCAGTGCAGAAGAGGGGAGCTTGTGCCTGCCATCTCAGGGTCTCCAAATCCTTGTACCCAAGTCCAAGCAGAGCTTCTTCATTACCAAGCACCATGGGCTCTGTAAGCCCAGAAGGTTGCCCTGTCTGCTGCTACTGCGGTGAGACACTGGACTGCTCACTTAATTCTCTCCCTCGCTCTCTTTTTCCTTTTAATAATTGGGTTTTGCTGCTTTCTGTTGTGTCAATTCTTGTTCAAGGCTCATCCTTTGCCTGAAGTGTAAGGGAATAACCTGTGACAAGTTGGCATCGCCCTCAGCAGGCAGAAAAGATCTCCCTGACACAGACTCCCCATGCAAGGAGGTGTCTGAGCCCCTCAGGATCATAGAATACCTTCTGGACAGAGAGCTCAAACAGGACCTAAGGAAGCAGACCCAGGCAGTCAAAGGATGGAGGAGGAAAAGGAACACGTGCAAAACTTTATTCCTTGAGCTGATGTCAAAGGCCAGCTGGATCTAAAGGAGATGACAGCAATTAAAGGCAGCCCTCATCTCTGTGGTCTGCACCATGCATCTCTTCTCCTGCCTTCAGCAGTCGTACCTGGCATTTACAAAATGCATCCCCCGGTCTCTGCCAAATGCCTTGTAAAAGGTCCCGTGGGGCAATGCTGGTGGTGACAGCACGCTCCAGAGTGGTGGAGCACACGCTGGTGGTGGCCCCGCAGTGAGCTCCTGCTCCTCGCACCGCACAAGCCTGGCCGGCGCCCAGCGAGGGAAAAACAAATAAATATCCTCACTTCAGGGGAAACGGGGCCACGAGGACCTTAAAGGCCTGTGCAGGCATTTTCTGCCAGACCTTTGTATGGGCTGCGGGTCCTGGCGAAGGGGAATACCAAGCCTTGCCTTCCCCACAGCCCCCCAGCGGGTTTGCCAGACCATCCCCTTCCCACGCCAGACAGTTCTGGCTCTCCCTACAGCTCTCCCTGTTCCCGGTGATGTATGACATCTGGCAACTCTCATATATCCAGTGGGCAGGCTCATTTATACAGTGCTGGAAAAATAGATGGTGTATGAAGTGCAATTTGGTGTTGTAGCAGAGTTCTGTCCCCCTTGGGGTGTCAGGGCATTTGATTAAAACTCTTTTATGGGAAATCGATATTTTACTCATTACAACTTTCATTCTCAGACCTAAAAACTACTGAGATGGACTTGTAAGATGCTGCACTACATGCATGCGCACACAGCTCTATTCATTGGGGGAGCAGTCCCTTAGCATTTTTTTTTCTCTCATAAGCACACACAGAGGTAAATAAGCAGCGGGAGGGTGTCTTTCTACTGGATTAGCGACAGGCTGCAGCAGGGACGCACCATTTACTGCCAGATTAAAGGCTCCCACTTACAAACACTGGCCCAGATCGTCCCAAGGTCTTGGCCAAGGTGAGAGGAGGCAATCATCTTGGACAAAACTCTTCCGGGGCCAAAACAGCCTAAAGCTTTGAATTGCGCCCAAGGGCAGTGGCTGACACAGGAGACTAGCGAGACGCTCACTGAACGAAACGCATAAAGCACTGACCTCAGATTCATGAGACAGAGCTGACTTCTGCTTCTGACCCCCTGGGGACGCCGGTGACTCCCTCTGCAGCCCTGTGCTTTGGTTTTCCCATCTGTACAATGGGCAGAGGACACCGTCCTCCCACGGGGTAACACCTGCAGACCGACTCACCTTCGGTGCTGCAGAAGGAGTGGGATTGCCGCTGGGGTTTTGGCACGGAGGCTGTTATCAGCCAGCCCCGGGCTCTCCCCAAGAGAGGTTACAGGGGCCGCAGGCAGGGCTGGAGGCAGCACGGCACAAGCTGCCTGTACAGCGCACCGGGCTGCTGGTAATTACCCCTGCAAACACCCAGCAGCTACAGAAATGAAACAAGCAGCAATAATAATAAAAAATAATATTTAATAATCCCATCCCAAAGCAGCACTGATTTATTTCTCTAGGGGGTTGCTTCGCCTCCTACAAACTGATCCGCTAGTGCTGAAACCATAGCAACAGCCCGGATTGTGCCATTACACATAAGGATGCGCTGTCGTCCGCACCAGCACCAGCAACCTGCCTGGACTGCGCAGAGACGACGGATGTTCGGGTTCCCCCCTGCGGCTTGCACCGCACCTCCCCGACGCACGGCCTGCGGGTGCTGCGTGGCACGGGCTCCCCGGGCTGCCGGTGCTGGCACGCGTTTGCCTGGACCATCATTCCGATGCCAAAGCCAGCGGGAAAAAGCAAAGCTGGCAGTCACAATGTTTTCCAGTACAAACTGGGGCCAGAAGAGACACTCTCTTACCAGAGAACTGGAGCAGTTGTGAATAACTGTGATAAAACCAACGTCCTCTCCGCCCAGCACTGAGGCAGATGGACATGTCCAGAGCTGCTTAGTGCCTCTTTTTGTTTGTTTGTTTTAAATTAGAAGTACCACATTCCCGTTTATTGTCGGTTATTGTTTATGGTGCTTTTGCTTTTGGGACCCCAAATAAAGGATGCGAGGGCAACACGGCAATCGATGCAGAAGGAGAGGACGGGTCCCCAGTCCAACCCAGAGCTCCTTGCTCCGTACCACTCCTCCCTCGTGCACCTCTGCTATGGACCAACTCCGTCCTGCAAAGACCAGCATAAACTTCATTACCTTCTGCTTAAAGCCGTTCAGCTACTCAACCCACCAGCAGGAACAGTAACGGGCGACAAAAGGACGAACTTCTCAACAAGATGAAAGGAACAAAGTAACCGGAGATGGCAGAACGGAGGGACAGAGCCACAGCATCATCCGGGGGGTGTTTTTCTGTTTGTTATTTTTTTCTTTCAAAATATGACGTTTCATTAACGTTTGAAAGGACCGAATATTTTCTGCTGGCTCCCTGGAGGTTAGGAAGTGGGAGCGAAGAGTTTGCGAACATTTCACAACTATCCTATTGTTTATTCTTGGAAAAACGTCAGACATTCAAAATACAGCTGAGGGGTTTGCGCACAAGCCGCACGTGGATAATTATGCTGCTTTGCAGTGGGATGAGTGTCTGTGAGAAACGCCTCCATTTAGAGGAAATGTAAGTGGGTTGGGGGTTCTACAGGATGAGTGGGATCAGATGAAGGGGGTTTTGAAGGAGACCTAGCTGGTTATCTGGGGACAATCTCCCTCTCGGTGGAAGCAGGCTGGCAGAGCCCAGATCGGTATCGGCTGCTGTAGACAGTCAACACCAGCCTGAACCTGATCTGACGTTCATCTGGGCCGCGCTATCGGCCACGGCTCCTTTGCTGAATCAGTCACACTTGCAAAGCCAAAAAATGAATTAATTTGTCTGGGTAAAGACATACAGACGAGAAATCAAAACGAAATCAGGCATCACCATTCCAAGGGACAGCGAATGACTCCCCCAAAGACACTCCTCAGGTCAGTCTTACCTCCGTGTCCACGTCCGGGAAGAAATACCTTTCCAGCGTTGGGATGGCGAGGGAGCAGCTCTGCCCTTCACCAGCCGCCTTCCCCACGGTCCGGCGTGCGACACGGTGGCACAAGGACCAGGCGCAAACCTCAACACAACACCTGCCGACCCCCTCGGCGGCTGCACGGGGAGAAGGAGCCTGGGGCTCAGGGGAGACCGGCTCAGCAGCCCCCCAGCTTTCCGTGGTTGGGAGCCCAGCACTACAAGAAGCTGCTAAGCCAGCGCTTGCCACCGGCAGCACTCCTCCGCGGGGTGCGTCCTACACGGGCCCGTTTTGGGTGACGGGCATTTTATGGCCCACGTGGCTGACGCTGGCTAACGCCTTCTCTCTTTCGGCGATGCTCAGGAGCAGGTACATCCATCCATCTAACGTCCCCCTCGCCAGGCACAATAAATCCCTGGTACCTCCTGACTCTGCATACGACAATATGGATCTGACCGGCCGTTCCCACTCCCCCTGCCCCAGTAATTTTAAGATTTGCCACCGAGGGATTTTTGTCATTTTGAGAAGCTTAGAAACCAGAGGGGAGCCCTGCTGCTTCCCAGCACAGGCAGGATTTACAGGCAGGGGTAGGGGAAGGAAACTTTATGAGATTTATACATTTTTTTCTTTAAAAAGTGTCGTTTTCCGCTTACTGACCTGGTTTCCAGCCTCACATCTGCAAGTGCACTCGCAGGCACCCAGCTTGAGGATTAACGGCGAGCAGGCAGCATGCTTTTTATTTTATTTTAAAGGTACTAAAACAAGACCTCTCTCCTGGGCACCCCAGTGAAACACGTCTATCGGGGTCCCCACGGCATTTGGGGTCAGACACATCGCGGTGACTCGTGCACGTGCACTGCGGAGCTGCACGCACCTTCCACGACGGGGCAAGCTCTCGCCAGCAACCGACGGCGATGAAA
>NW_010519768.1:24852-26611 GCF_000687285.1 Phaethon lepturus
GCGGCTCCCAGGCCCGAGTGGGAGCCTTCCCCGCCTCGGCAGGCGCGGTGACGCAGGCTGGGGACCTCCGGGGGTGATTGTGGGCTGTTTCCCTCCGGGTGCACGACGTGCTGCTTGCTCGGTGAGTCACGGTGCAGCCAAGGCAAGCAGCGTCGCTGCGGGGCGTGGGGCAGCGCGGCGAGATCTTCTGCCGTGCCCAGGAAGGTGCAAGTGTTAACCCACACCTGCACCGGAGGGTGACCAGACGCTGGGGGTCGTGTGTCCCCAGGGGCTGGGTGGGTTTCCCTGGACCGCCTCTCTTCTTCTCATCTCTACTGTATGTAGAATATGGTGGTTCCCAGGACCATCCTTCAGAGGACGGACAGGGGGAAAACCTCATGTCAAGGATGAAATCCAGGACAGAAGGCTGAGATTGGCACAGCGTGTGTATTCTGAGCTTGCTCCTGGCAAACCTGAAAGCTGCTCGTGCTACTGCATCTTAGATGTAAACTCCTACAAGTTTCATAAAAACCAGTGAGTGGGAAGAGAAGACCTCTAAGATCATGGAGAACCTCTTGGGTAAGACTCTTAACGTGAGCACATCGGAGCACATTTTTAGACATCAGAGAAGTTACAAGGAGGAATGGTGGGTTCTGAACAATCCACTTGCAGAAAACCTTTCAGCCTGAGTTCATTATAGATGAGAAAATCCATGTCTCAGCCAGACAATTCCTCCTGCACAGACTCACTGGTGCCTGGCAGTGTGCAAGGTCTGAATCTCTTCCCACCATTAGGGCACTCATGTTTCGTAGTCAGTTTAGATCCACTGGTATCTAGGAAGAGTTCAGCTCATGCAGAAACCCGGGCACAATTCAGTCAAAAGGTCCATGAACTGAGACCAAAAGCTGCTCTGCATGAGCTTCAGTAGCACCAGCCGCTCATGAAACTCTAGGTTCTGCCCTGCACTTACAGAAGTCAAGTAACTATTCCATTATCTTCAGTGGAGCAGGATTAGTCCCTAACGAATCACCAGGATGACTTTATTTGGTGTTATTCACCCGCTGGAAAACATTGCCAGGTGACAATGCTCTGTTTAAAAATTACTACGGAAGTATTACCAAAGGATTTACAAAACCTTCTACTTTCAGGATAAGTGAAAACAGCAGGCAGGTATTTTAGCCACCTTCTCCAAGACGCCTTGTAATCTCAGGGTTAGCACAGAAGCATGATTTGGGGTGAAACATTACATCCTTGGACATACAGATAGTTCACTGGAGGCAATAATAATTCTCGAAAGTGCAGGGTATGGCACAACTTAGCAAACATGCGGTTGTACATAGACTAAGTCTGACATCACTTGTTCAAGAAGACAACCCACCACCTAGAAGGCACTTAAAAACAAGGTCTTGTAAGTCACAGAATCACAGAATTATTAAGGCTGGAAAAGACCTCTAAGATCATGAAGTCCAACCATCAACCCAACACCACCATGCCCACTAAACCATGTCCTGAAGTGCCACGTCCACACGTTTTTTGAACACCTCCAGTGATGGTGACTCCACCATCTCCCTGGGCAGCCTGTTCCAATGCTTGACCACTCTCTCACTAAAGAAATTTTTCCCAATATCCCATCTAAACCTCCCCTGGCCCAACTTGAGGCCATTTCCTCTTGTCCTATCGCTGGTTACTGGGGAGAAGAGACCAACCCCCACCTCACCACAACCCCCTTTCAGGCAGTTGTAGAGAGCAATGAGGGCTCCCCTCAGCCTCCTCTTCTCCA
>NW_010519768.1:26656-36963 GCF_000687285.1 Phaethon lepturus
TTGCCCTTCTCTGGACAAGCTCCAGCACCTCAACGTCCTTCTTGTAGTGAGGGGCCCAACACTGAACACAGGATTCGAGGTGCGGCCTCACCAGTGCCCAGTACAGGGGCACCATCACTTCACTAAGTCTTTTGAGTAGGAAGCATAATTTTTTCCCCCAAATTTTATCTGCTTGAGGACTTTCTTGGCTTTCTTGACTAGAGGTGCTTTCCTACACGAGGGCCCTATTAGAGAGTTTGCTGGCCGAAGCCAAATCCTGCTGTGCTGTGAGCATCCTGTCATTTAATGGGTGTGCACTCAAAGTTGGATTTAAAACCATCACTCAAAGTTTGATTTAAAAAAAACTCTTTTAAATATTTCTTAGTCTGGGGTTTACTGTTATATGTTAGTCTTCGTTTGTATAAAAGACAGTTGTAAGACTATGAAATTCCATAAAAGATTGAATTCCACAAATTCACAAAAATCTGTGATTAAAAGAAGATGCCCAAATGATTGTTCCTAATTGCAGAAACTTCTGAAATTCCTGAGAGGTGCTTAGAAGCTGTGACAAACAGAGCTAATAAACACCTTCCACTCCTACAATCAATGCCATGTACTTTGGAGTAGATACATTCCCAGCAACGTTAAATTACGTTCGTTAGAAAGATAATTAAATTTCTTTTGATTAAGTGTCAGGAATAAACTGTAGATGAATGATGGAGTTTTTTAATGAGTTCAAAGTCCATGAAATAATTTTCTTCTCTGGGTCAATTATAATTTCAAAGCAAAATTCCTACGGGACCAATTTATTGGGAGTGCAAAGAGGCTTTTGTTCTGCAGCTCCCAGCTGCTCCATACGCTGCCTGACCCTGCCTGTGTTTGCTTAGCTGCGATTTCACTTACTCAGATAAGATGCTGAATGCCCCAGCAAAAAGCTCTGGGGAGCAGCTTTCTCTTGCCGGCATATAATACATATTTTGGTGCTATTACTTACAAAGAAAAAAGATAAATGTCCTGTACAATGAACATTTCCCACCGATTTCTGAAACTACCCAGGGATTTTTGCAGGCACATTATGTAGACAGAGACGTTCAATGTAGTCTGGGTAAAAAGAGCTCTTCCTCAGAGAGTGAAGGTATGGGATCGTTGCTGGAATACCTACAGAAAGAGGTCTTACCAACACAGGGCACAAAATGTGCCTTTCACAGTGCGATATGGTATTGCAGTGGATGAAGAAAGCAGTGGACCCAAAGCACAGAGAACACGCCTGTGTTTTAGTCCCAGGAGTATCTGTGTAAGCCAAATATTCACAGTAAGGATGATCAGAGAAGGTGACCACAGTGACAAGATCCATGTGTACACCCATCTCGCTGGGTTTCAATGGGAACTCGGAGCTGCTGTTGGAGGTCTGTTGTGAGACAGCCTTCAGCCCCCCAAAATCCCAGCAGAAAGTCATCAGCCAGCTCCAAAACCACTTAGAGAAACATGACATCTTCTGCTAGCACCAACAACCACAAGAACATCCAAACCGCTGGCCCGGGTCAAACCAAAGAGTCACCCAACCTGCCTCTACGAGAGGCTTGGAGAAGAGTCCCCGGGACAGCGTGCGTGCAGGCTGATGCCGATTGTGTCCATCCATTTAACAGAGTAACTGAAGAAAGATGGCAGAGAAGGCAGAACAGGCCACCGCAGTCCTACAGAGGTGGCAGCAGTAGTGGCAGAGAAGAGGTGACAGCCATGCAAAGCAGAAATGAATTAAGCCCTACCCTCTTATTCCTGTGCGTGAGCACGCACAGCCCGCGGCGGCGAGGCCCCTTACCAGCACAGCCTGGGCGAGCTCCGCTGCTGTTTACTGGAGTCTCATCAGTTCATCCTTCCAAATCTGGGCGCAGCATCTAACCCGCACAACCCTGGCACTGCAACAAAGCTCTCGTCCCACGAGAAGGCCCTGGGAAAGCAGTTATCGCAGGCTGTTCTCTCTGGGGAAGGACTCCAGCCTGACTTCCTCCTGTCCTCAACAGCAGAAGAGTTTCTTGACACTTCTGTCACCAGCTCTTCATTTTGTCCTCTCTTTACCTGCACGGCTGTCTGACATAAGCCCTGACCTGCCCTTTCTGTTCTTCCTGAACACAACTTACGGCTGTTATCCACAGAGAGGCAGGGGAAGCCTGAGAATTGATGGTACTAAGCATTCTGAGGGACCTGGGCATCAGATTGCACAGTCTCTAGACCATGGACCTGATCTTTGATTTAACCATCTACAGGTCCAGGTGCCACTCTGGCATATAACACATGAGATGCAAAATAACGTGGCATCATTTCTGTTAAATCCATTGTTTGCTCAGCAGGATGCACTAAAAATCAGGACATCCATTCTTCAAAAACTTCCTAGCATGTCAGCTTCTGCAACTTCTGCACGGAAATACAGCACCAGACTCAACGATAAAGTAAGATGAGGGCTCAAGTGTTCCTTGGGCCAAACCCCTCCTTGGTGGAGTGGATTCCCAGAATTCTGATTATCCACCTAAGACAGCTTTATGTTCCCCCCCTGCCAGCACGGCTCTGCCCTCCGTCTGAAGGCTGAGACCTCCAAAGTGGAGAACAGAAGTGGCCGACACCTCCGCAGCCGCCGTCTGCAGCCCAGAGTATTCAGCGAAATTGCCACCGACTCCCACGGCCACCAGCGTGGCTGGCTGGGCGCTGCCGCCAGATTGGGCATGTCTTAATTCTGGTCTCAGAATATTCTGCGATTAAGCAGTTTCAGACCCTACTACCCCCTCAGCTCCTTCGGTGGAAACAATAAATAAAGTGGGAACTTCGCTCTAAGTCTTTGCTATCAGCGGACCCTTGCTATCCACAGGATAATCCTAGTGGTCCTTTTGAATCTTGATGGATGTCCTCATCCCGCTTAGCGGTGCCTTCCAAAGTTCCCCTGTACCCCACGCATGCTCACTTCGTGTACAGTTTCCCAGACTAACATACTTTTTCCACGGCTTTGTACCCAGAAAATAGATCGTTCAGCTGGCTTATTACCCAAAGTGCAGGCATTTTGGAAAATGTTTCCACATAGCTTTCATTAAATTCAAGACAACCTTCATTTACTGCACTTCCCATATCTCCCAAAGAGTGAAAAACTCATGAAACCCAAAAAGTGAGTCTATTAATTAACTCAATTTTAGAAACATGGATCAACACGCATTCAATACAATTTTGCTGCGATGATGCCGTTCGCTTAACGCAGGCCGCTGACCATCCGCCACATGGCAGTGATGAAATTCATGTCCTGCTGATCCGGGCTGGATGGAAACTACGCCTGCCTTTAGTGTGCGGTACTGGGGACCGTGCGTGGAGTCATGCTGGGTTCTCCAAGACTGTATTCTGCAGTCTAATAGCAGGAGCTGAGAAAGGAGCTGATTGAGCAAAGCAGAACATTTAAATCCGCCCTCTGAACATGAATGTGACCTTTCTGATGAATTCTCCTTCGCTGTGAGCTAGCAAGTCTGCAGAAAGGAAATCACGAGTCACAGGCGCCGGTGCCCTCGCCCGCCCCGGCGGCAGAGCATCTCCACTGGAAGTGGTGATATTGGCAACTAATCACAAAGCAGAGGCAATGCATGTGACTTATCTACATATTCAGACTTTTTTGGTGGATTAAGGGCTTCAAATTGGTGTTTACCAG
Organism: Phaethon lepturus; assembly: GCF_000687285.1. Lineage (NCBI taxonomy): Eukaryota > Metazoa > Chordata > Aves > Phaethontiformes > Phaethontidae > Phaethon > Phaethon lepturus. Next base: position 30,315 of record NW_010519768.1, read on the forward strand.
AGAAGAAAGGATAGCCAGGTGTCAGGCGCTCGGGGCACAGAACAGAGGTCTAAACGCAACCCATGTGAAATACCGCGCTCTGCAACACGAAGAAGGGTCAGTTTGCAAGGTGCTCAGTATCCTGGTGTGGATCCAGGAAATCACTTAATTATTTCCTTAAATCCAAGCACATGAGCAGCAACATGCAACAGGACACCCCTCCAGCTTAAGTGTTTTGCTGGACCGGCTCCCTGATACAAAGCCCAAACACAGAGGGATTTTGATTAAATTCTTCTGATGGGGAAGGAGGGAGGGACAAATGTAGCCTGTATTTAATGCCCTCCTCAGTTCACAATTTATATTGCAAAAAGCTACGAGCTATGGTCTTAAGCAAGGAAGGAGATCTGCATCGCCCACAGTGTCCCTCCCCCTCTGCCCACCATGCCATGTTGACATGAAATCTGAAGAGGAATCAACCTTGTCTCATCTCTCCAGTGAAAAACAAAAAAGCCTGTAGGATTATGCTTCCTCAAAGGAGGGACAAGACTGCATGACCGAGGCTTTCCGGTTGATTTTGGATGCCCTGAATGACCAGCACAAGCCTACAGAGAGCTGGTCCTTGAGCTGCTGCTTCCCAGGAGCAAGCCCTGCACCTCCAGATCCACTGCCAACCTCACCTGGAGCCGTGCAAAGCACATGGGAAGATGCTGCACGTGTAAAGATGGTGTTTCTGTACAATTTGGAGGCGCTGAATTTGCCCAGCAGGCAGGATGGTAAAGGAGAATTATCTCAATCTACCAGCGACCCCCCAGCTCCCTTCCCCGCCAACCCTCCCCACATGCAAAATCTTCGACAGACAGACCTGACCTCCCAGCTACATGCTTGTAAATGGCCAAAACAACTATTTATCTTTCCCTCAGCCTGCAAAGCACCAAAGATTTCAGCTATGGCAGTGACCTGCTAATCACCAGCCGTCAGCGCGGCTGCGAACACAGTGCCAACCCAGCGGATGCTGCCCTAAAAACACAGGCTTTGCCACGAGCCTCAACAAACCCCATGCCAAAAAGCCCTCCAAATTCCCCAAAGATCAAACTACGGAGACTTGTACTGGCAAACATCCCAAACCAGTAGACAACAACGCATCCCAAAAGCCAGCGAAGGCTGCGCCGAAAACTACCATCATCTCAGCTTCCAGAAGATGGCAACTTCCTCCTCCATGTCTCCACCAGACCTTCACCTTTATTTTCACGAGCAGCTGGTTTAGAGGAGGTTTACGCTGCTGCCTGCTTTGAACACGCTGTCGCTGTGAGTGGTCAGCACTAAACTGGAAACCAAGCTCTGCACGTAAACACTACCACGTTTCACCAAATTGTGTGACTCTGAACTGATCTCGTCTCCCAGTTCTTCATTCATCCCAAGCCGCTTTCTGCATCGTTTCACCTCCACTGGCTTGTCCCTTCCTAGGCGCCAGCCGGCTGTGAGTCCCCGCGGCGCTGGGGGTCTGTCTCCGGGGACAGTCGGAGGATGTGGGGATCGGCACCCAGGTCCTCACTCAGCCCTGGGCAGCTATTTAACCCTCCCCGGGCCTCGACTCCCATCTACAAAAGGAGCCCGTGCAGCTACGTCTTGCATAGCCACTGCTAATTCATGAACCGTTTGTGACTGCACGGCACTGCCACCCCCGCGCAGGGAGATCAGATCCTACCCTCAAAAGATTTTTACAAAGGTCAAGTGAACAGCAAACCCACATCAGGGGCTGCTCAATTCTTCTTTTATTTTTTCTTTTTACTTTGGACACAGTTCTGTGCAGACTCATCCTTTGTAACACATTCGCATCACTGTCCCTTTTAACGTGTTTTAAAATCTGGGGTGGGTAGAGAAGAACAGAAGGCCTACTACCTTCAGAAAATCAAAATGCTACATTTGCATGGAGTAGAAACATTCTTCACCTCCAAATCCAAGATCATTAGCTGTGACTCAGAGGCAAGACTAAGCTTTAGGATTATCCCACTTAAAGCTTCAGAAGAAAATTCAATTAAATTACAGTCTACCTTGATTGCCACCTTTGTCAGGACAAAATGGGTGTGCCAAGGAAGGCCAGTCTGGGCCAACTAATTGAAGCAAGCTGGTAGGAGTTGGGGGAAGAAGAGTGGGAAGGAGAAAGGCTGTGTGTCAAGGGATTGGAGATGATAGGAGATGTACAACCTAGAGCAGATACGGGAGCAGCTGGAACGTACCAGTTGCAGGAGACAAGTTAAAGAAAGGAGTTATGAGGTAGACAAGGAGAGTCTAGGGCAACAAAACCCAGAAAGTCATTCCTTTCAAAACCAAGCATGAGACAGGCTTAACAGTGAGTGGTGCCCAGCAAGGTGAGTGGCACAAGCTGACCTGGCAATTTGCAGGGAGATCACAGCTTGATTTGAGCAGCACTGGGAAGGAGAAAGCTGGAGAGTAAGTGGCTATAGCTGCTCCTGAAATGGCACGTGCTTAACAAGTTGGCCACTGGTACCAAAGCTGGGTGATGTCTCAGTGTGCTGCTGGCATGTATGTTTGCATATACGCCGATAGAAATGGGGGGTCATGCACAAACCCAAACAAGTGACCCACCTGCATACATCTCACTGAGATTCATTGCCTTGTAGGTCACCATCATCCAGCCTTGCTCTCTCCTGGGAGCTCTGCACCATCCACTTCTAACCCAGCATCTGTTTCTCTCTGGTCCAAGCCATGCAGCCAGGAAAGCTCGTTTTGGGAGTATTCCTTCGCCTCCTCCTTGCAGCCTGGCAGTGCAGGTTCAGTGTAGAGCATGGACCTCTCAGACCTCTCGTCCTTCGCTCCCCTCCATCTGCTCTCCTGGCTTGGCTGGTTTCTCTCTGTGGTTGATACGAGCGCAATGTGGGGTGGAGAGCAGCATATGCCAGCGAGCCAGGCTGTTCGCTTTTGGCTGCCCAGTGTCCTTGCTACACACCCTTAACAGCCTGGACAAAGGAGCACCAGTGTGTGATCCAGAGGGTCAGGTCCATCATGACTCCCACCTAGAATTCTGTGTGTCTGTGGGGAGACTGGCTCTACATATCTCCATGTCAGGCAGACAAAAATACTGAAGCCTAAATTGCAGATGTGAAAAGTATGTTGGCATCTGACAGTGGGCTCCTTGTTTGTTATACAAATACATTAAATACTCTACAGTGCTTAAAAAACCAAAAAACCAAAAAACCAACAGGCTACTCAAGCATTGAAGACAAAATTGTTGCTGATCATTAATTGCTGCCTACTAAATGGACAGGCAGTCTTTATTAACCAACAAGTGCAGCAGAAAACTCAAGTGACAACAGAGCTCAAGAGCTAAAATAAATCTTAGAGACTCTCCAGCCAACGCAGTAGAATCGCATGGGTTTTCCAGCAATCTGTGATGCCTGTTTAATAGCAGGGTGAAGGACGTTAAGAAAAGAAATTGGCTGGGCAAGCTTTAACTACACTGAACAGATCACCTTAGGTTAGCAAAGCTGTAGTCAATACCCAAGCCTTCAGATTCAGACCTTCAATGAAGTGCCTAATTAACGAAGCCTAGGAAAGTAGGGTTCTGAAATTTAATAACACTCAGAGCTAAACGCTTCAGATATCTAAGCTTTCAAAAATCACTAGAGAGTGATAAAAAAGGTGAAGCTTATGCAAATGTAACCCCTCTTTGGGTGCGGTGTAAGGTTTGCTGAAAAGAAATGAGGATGCACCGTTGCTGGAATGGCTCTGAGACAGTGACAGGAGTGTTTATTAGGGGGCTTGATCCTCACCGGCTGCAGAGTCCCACAGCTTCTTTGATTTCAAGAGGATACCCCAGATTTCCATCTGCTATAATGACTGCACTACCAGAGTGCTGCCTCCTGCAGTCCACTTTCCCTGGGTATCTTCACTGGAAGGAAAAGGCTCTTCTTGGGTGAACCAGGTTGGAGGAGTCGGGAAGTGACCAACGGCTGTTGTGGCAACTTCAACAAAGTTTCAGAAATAGTTGGGTCACTTTGCGTCTCTGCTTTTCGCTCCATATTCCGATGGGAGGATCAGAAAGCAAAATGCCCAAGTAGAGCTGGAGGTGCCTTTGGTCCTCAGTGATGGTGGCCTTGGGTGCATCACTCTGCACAGGTAGTCTGGTGGTTCCAGCCTGGTAGATGCTCAGTGAGGATTTGGGTAAACACCTCCTCATGGGCGTTGCCTGTCTGAACCCAGCCTTCGAGCACAGCGTGTCCCCAGAACAACTAAAGAAAAGAAGTAATGTCATGAAGGCACCAGGGAGCAAGGCTAGGAGAAATGAATCCATATAAACGTCTGTGTGCACTTGCATTTAGCCTGATCCTGAGCTGGCCTTTCCAAGAGGGGTTAAAGAGGCACGGGTGGGGAGTTTGGTGGGGCACCAGATCAGCAAGGAGATGCTGTATCTGTCCTGGCTTAACAAAGCCAGGTTAAAAAAGGTCTTATATCAACTGGTGAGTAACTCACACTGATTCAGCTTAAGAAGATCTCAGCTCAAAATGATATTGCCAAAACTGAGCTGGGTGCTGACCTCATCTTCTCCAGTGGCTTATTTACAGAGGCAATAATAAATGGGTTGACGTTATTTTAAACTGAAATTCATTCTACATCTTCAACGGGAGGAACACAGACCGGGATTTTACAGCTGGCTTTAGAGGAGCAGAGCCAGTTCTGAGCTGTTAATCCAGACTCAGACTGCTCGCTGCAAAGAACTGTTCTGTGCAGTGTTTCGCGCTCCTCATCTGAAAAGGTCAATGGGTGTGATTGTGTGATAAATAACCACACTGATGGGTCAGCACAGGCTGGAGGGGCCAGATACTGATCTCGGCAAGAGAGACAGCAACATGGACCTCAACTTGCTGTGGCTCTACAGATGGACAAGAGAGATTCTCTTTGCTTGCTGGCAGACTGGAGAGTAGCAGAGCTTTGAATGACCACCTGGCAAAGCCATGGCCAGATCTCTTCCAATACCCTTCGTTCCTGCTTCGTGAGATGGTGGCCAGCAAAAGGACGGGTTTGGTGCTTGCAGCCTGCAGGGTAGAGAAGGGCACCCATCAGTGCAAAGACCACGGTGGGAGGCTGCAACCTGGAGGTGAGCTTCCAGCAAGGTTGGTCTGAAGACGTAGACCCTGCTCAGACCTGGTGCTGCATCCTCCTGCCAGCCCTTGGGATCCTAAATCCCAGGCATGCGGGGGCTTCCTGCTGGACAAGCATCACGGGGGGTCTCAGAGGCTGGGGGGCTGCGTGGTGGAAGGTGAGATCCAGGCCACAGGACGGGCAGGTCTCTATGATCAGGGCTTGAGGCTCAGCAGGACTGCTGATTTGAAAACTTAAAACACCCAATTCAACAGCCAAATTTTACAGATTAAAAAAAAAAAAGGGAGAAAGTGCAGAATACAGCCATGAAGATGATTCAAGGGTTGAAGAAAATGCTTGACTTTCTTCTGTTTAGCTTATCAAAAGGGAGATGGGAAGGTGATGTGATTACTCTGTTTAAGAACTTTCATCTGCAGACAATACTGGATACAAAAGGGCTCTTTAATCAAAAGGGTAAAGACAGAACAGGAATAAATGGCTGCAAGCTGAGGCCCGACCAATTCAAATGAGATAAAGGGCACAAATTTTAACAGGGAGATGATTAACCACTGGCACAAGTGACAAGGCGGGCAGGGGAGTCTTTGACTGCTGACATCTTAACTGCATTTCTTTTTGGAAGAGATGCTTTCATCATGGCCAGGTTCCCAGGTTCAACCCTGGCCACAGCTGGGTTAGACTGTGAGCGAACACCGTAGGCAGAAGCAAGGGTGGAGTGATGGCGATGGCCTGACGCCAACACCCTAGAGACCCCTCCAGGCTGCTTTTTAAGGAAATCCCCCCCCTTCCCGGGACACCCTCCCATCACTTGGAGGCAGCAGGGTAACACTGCACTCGTGGGAGATGCCAGCCTGCTGTGGGATGCTGGCTGGGGACCCCAGGTTTGGGAACCCCAGCCCAGACACCGTCCATCTCCTCTGCCACTGGGCCCTACCACATGCTTCGCAGAGAAGCTGTAAGCACTTGACCACCTCTGTAAAACCGCAGCGCTAGGTGGAATGTTTTATCTGTTTCCTTAAATCACAGCCCTGCCTTTTTTTTACACTGCCCTAAACAGGAACGTCTAGCCCTCGGCTCCAGTATTTCCAGCATTTCACACCCGGAGCAATTTCTCCTGCTTCTGGTTTTTAACCACAGTGAACAATTACACTCCACCGCACCCGTAAGCCCGCGTTAATGAGGCTGGTCAACACGTCTGAGGCTGCTCCTTGACAGCCAGAGCCCCAGCGAAGGCCAACAGGTCTTCTCCCACAGGGGTGACACGGGGGGGCATGCCCGGGGACACTTCTGGGTGCCCTCCTGGGGGGATCCTGAGGCTGCTCCTCGCTGCCCCAGAGCTGCTCTTCAGTGAAAGGTGCCGCCGGGATTCCCCCGAATCCGGCCCCGAGCAGAGAGGACACAACTAGCGCAAAGTAACTCCCTTCTGGAAAAGCCCAGCTCAAAGCGAGAGGCTTAACAAAAGCCTTCCTGTAGGCAGGACCCATGACACCTCCAGGGGCAAGGTTGCTCTCGGCTCTTCGGGCCAGGAGACAGCAGTTTTGGAGCGGCCTCC
>NW_010519769.1:0-28603 GCF_000687285.1 Phaethon lepturus
GAGGGAGGGAGGGAGGGAAGGAGGGAAGGAGAGAGGGAAGAAAGGAGGGAGAAGTAACATTTTCACAAGTATTAGCTGATACTTATCAGTCACTGCATGGCTAGGTTTTTTTTTTTTTTTTCCAAAAGAACTTGGTTTTATATGTTTTCTGATGTTCCTTGTTCACGGTCTTCTTACATAGAACAAAAATACTAAAATAATTCTTCTGCACTGAAGACTGGTTCATGCATTAGCACAATTGCCAAGGTTAATTTCTCAGCCTTAGAATAGCAACTTTTCAAATTCATGAGATTTAGAAAAACTTAAGGTTTCTGTGAAAAAAAAAGCAATTAAAGTGAAAGATTATAGTGTGTTTTTTCCTCCTGAGGAGAAACACTGACATTTTTTAATTTGTTTTAAAGAAAATTAAAGCATTCCTTTGTATGTACGTGTGTTTGTAGGTATATACATATGGTTCAATTTCAACTAAAGAAACTGTAGCTGTGTGGTTGCATACAGAAAAATGCTTCAATAAAGCCTAAGTGGAATATACAATCAATGGATTTAGATCTATATATACAGTTTTGTCTGTAACAGCATTCCAGTGTGCTAGCATACATAAAATATGAGCATCACTAATAAACAGCAGCTGGAGTATATAGCAAGCTGGATCTTTGTGTGGAATATCTTTAAGGTGTTTTTGGCACAACTTCCACGACTGTCTTGACCAACACTTTCCCAGATGTGTAGGATTATGGGATATATCTGTTGGAATCTCTCAGGAAAGCACTTTAATTCACAGCCACACCTGGGCTGGATATTGCAATCAGCTCCCATTTTCCATTTACAATTTTCCTACCTCGTTCATTTTAATTTCTCTGTTTTCTCCCTTATCACTTAATATATTTTCCTCATTATTGGCATCTGGGCTGTGTGTTCTAACACAAACACTGAAAGACCAAATCAAGATTAAAAAAAAAGAGCAAAAATATTCCCATTTCAGATGGAAGAGCAGATGGAGCTCTTGGCACTTCAGAGGATTCAAATTGACCCTCTGCACCAAGCTCAGGGAAGACAGACTGTCACTGCTGACTGGAAAACACTAAAGAGACCTGTTTTCCCATCGAATATACAGTAGCATTTTCTAATTCTTTAGCTCTAAGCTGTGCATGTCCGTGAAAGAGCAGCTGATTTTTTCAGATTAGACTCTTTCATATCTCATGGATGCTCTTCTCTTACTTTTATGTTGAAATGATTGCTCTGAATTTTGAGATATAATTTTGATTCTACCATTTTCTTCTCAGTGTCTGAGAGGGCCTGTGATTAAGGGGTGACTATGCCCTTCTTCCCCCTTCCCTCATCCCCTTCCCCCCCCCTCTTCCCATGCCTTCTTGGTAATTTTAGCAGCCACATTGCCATCATCCAGGGATTAAAACACTCTGAATAGAAAGGGCGAGAACCTCAGCTGGTGCAAAAGGATTCAGCTCTGCCCAGAGCAGTTCATGATCTGGCCTGAATTCTCAAAGCCAACCTACGAATGTTCCCAGAATAACCACCTTTCCCAGGTACTGTGTACTATCTTGGTTGCCTAATTCGGCATTAACATAATGTGCCTTGAATGAGCTTTTCTGAATGTTTTATGCTATTCCATTTTGATTACAGCATTGTTTCATTAGACTGATGTAAAATATTCACTGTGAAACGTAACTAATAATTCATTTCTAAATGATATAAGGGAAATTTAAACAATTTTTGTTTTTTCTGAAAGGGAACAGAGTTATACTTTGGATAAAGCTTTTACTGAAGAAATAGGGCAGATGTAATTTGTATAAATGTTACCAAAATGTATATCCTCTTAAAGGCATCAAAGTTGCAGCTAAGTTTAGAAGCTGAAAGACTGACATAAACCAGTACCATGTGAAAGGCTCAGGTAAGTCAAATTCCGACAGAGTCTGAAAGACTTCCCCAAGACATTTCCTACTTTGGTATCTCCATTTCACTCCTTTTTCTGATCAAACAATGCCCATTACCATTCTGCAGTCATGTTCAGGAAAAATTCTGTCCAAGAAGTAAACAGGAGCTTTGAATTTATTTTTTACGTGAACAAACTGGTGTCTCTGGTGCTTGACCGGCCCACCTAAAGCATCTTTGTTTCTCTAAACCAAAGCAGAGGAATGAGTAACGGAGTAAACATGTCTGCATGGGAGGTTCAGAAACAGTAATACGTTGCCAGTATTTTCGGAAGGTCATTCCACGAAATGACCTGTGCTAAATCCAGTGTGGTAAGAAGTACACTGTGACAATGTGGGGATCGCCAATGCTGTGAGAATTTTAATTCTCCATTGACGCAATGCACAACCGAGAACGGGCACATCAGGACTTGGCAATTATGTGACTATTGTTCATGGGCAGGGAATTCTTTTCTGAAAGACAGGCTGAGCACAGCAATGGTGCTCTGAAACACTCTGTTCAGCAAATGTCATTTCAAGGAAGACGTCACAGACTGAAGAGATTTTGCTCTCCAGGTATTATCTTCTTGACAAATATATCTTGAGAATTGGGTGCAAGTTGCTGTGTTCAAGACATTATTTTTCTGAGGAATTTTTATGAGAATTCCTAAAGAGAAAGTAGACTCTGAAAGACATAAAAATACTTCTTCCCTTCCTCCATGGAAGGGAAATCTACCCAGGAGATCCAAGAATCCTCTTCCCAGACGTCACTCATGGAAGAACCAGCTTTTCACTTCTTTGTCCACTCTCTCTGCTTTCTGTAATGAAAGTCTAAATAATCACTGAACTAATTTTAAAAACAACTCTGACAAAAAGCCACCAATCTCATTTTCTGCGTCACGTTGTGTTATGCCATGGTGAATGTATTACAAGGAAGACTTACATGTGATGGCAATACTTCCTCTGGCAGGAGCTGCAGAGCCATATCATGCAAAGCCTCCTCCAGGAAAGCTGTAGATATAATCTAAAATGTGCTGAGATCCCTCATGATTATTTAAATCCAAAATTAAAAGCCAGAGCTGTACAAATATATTTCTCCTTCTCTTTTCCTAAAACTAGGATAATAAAGAAAAATCATTCACTCTAGTAAATGTATAGCAAGTTGAGTTCGGCCCTTTTATTAATATAACTTTAGCTGTTGCTAACATAGGCTGGATTCCACATGGACTGAAAGTATAAACTCAATATTTGGCAAGCAATGCCACCTTACCTGGTTTTTATAACTAACTCAATTTGATCCTGTACCCTTATTTTCTCCATAACAGTGACAAAAACCTACTAGCTTCAAGTAACAGTTCCTTTTTAAGTAGTTATTTTTCAGTTTTAAGAGGATATAAAACCATCTGAAATTATGAACATCATTTGCCACTCAAATATACTTTTGTGCCAAGTTGTGGTATAAAGCAAATTTTCAGATGAGTGACAAACCAATAAATATGTAGGCTTACAGTAGCTCTTCTGAGAAACTGAACTTCAAAGAGTGTCTTTATAATACTAACAAAAATGTGCTAATTTTTATGCTTATTTTTCTTTCTTCGTTTGTTCCTAATGGTTGGGAAGTTGATCGTTCATTTTTCTACTGCCATTCACACCAGCTGCTATAAAATAGCTATAAAAATACTCCCAGTGCAGATCTTGACCGTAGATCACTGTACCTAGACCCAGCTGCAGATGGATGGAGCAGCTGGTCCAGAGAGGTGCTGTTCCTGACTCCCACACACACTTGGTCATGATGCATGAAGCAGCACAGTTGCTCCCCAGCCACAATTCCCATTCAGTCACAGATTTATGAAGTAATGAGCCGCCTACCAGAAAAAAACAAAACCAGCATCTCTCCAGCACACTTTAAACACACACCCAAGAATAATCCATAATTATAAATAATTGCAGCTCAGCCATCAGTTTGTTAAAACTTTTTTACATAACTTGTTAAATGGGAAGCAAATACAGTAGAGCAAGGAAAGAAGGAAATAAGCCTATGTAAGGAGATAGCAACATAAAAATTGGTAATTATTTTTCAGGACAATTTTTAAACATAAGTGTGATGGTTGATGGGGCTGTTCTTCAATGATTTATTAATATTTCATGTGACCTGGCTATTCAGTAATTATTATGTGAATGTGACAGCTTATCCTGACTGTAGCTATAACTGAAACAAGCAGGAAAAATGAAGAATGGCATAAGATATGGGGCCTGTAGTAAATGTTAATACACTGTGGAGGGACAACAGACAGCCTATAATCTGTGAGGTTGAAAACTCCTGACTCCAAGGCAATTAACATTATTTTTTCTAGCCTGGGTATAGGGGACTACCAGGGATTCATGGCCAAATAGAAATAATCTCTCCAGAGGGGAGGCAGGAATTTCTTGCAAGGTGTTTGGGCATCGTTCCTTTTTGTGGTATGTGCGCACAACAGACCTGTCCAATGCACCATCTTGAGATAATGGGGTTTTTTGAAAGGAGGGCATGAATAGAAACGGTTTATTGCTCTAAAATTATTTTCCTCTTGGTGTTTTGCTTCCAGTTTTAAACTGTTCATTTAAGAAAACTAGTCATTGCAGTTACCAGAACTCGGGTGTTTTCAAGTTCCTGAGCAGTGTATCTCCCCGCTGTATCCTGGTACTGCATTAAGGCATCATGCTGGTAGAAGCTGCTGTTCTCTCCTCATGTCTAATGCCAAGGTTTCCATGTAAAAACAACCCAAGAACAAGACCAAAAAAGAACAGTGCATAACTTAGCAGCAGCTTGATCCGGACACTCCAGTTCCCAGAGGTGCACTATAGTGCACCCCAGCAACTAGAGAGATGCAGCTTGCTGTCATCAGCAAGCAGAGTCTCTAAAAGACAAGAACCACAGTTGTCTATCCAGTTTGATCTGCTGGCTAAGTGCAGTGAATCTGTAGGAAAATAACAGCATATCACATTGGACAAAGACTAGAAATAGGAGCCCAAGAGTTAAAGTCATAAAACATGTCATTGCAAAAAGATTTATATAACATTTATCTACCCTGCTGTGCCTTTCAGAAACTTAATATTATTTGAGTTTGCTTAGTCTTATTTAGTTCTGATAAGAATTATACTCACAGCTCTAAAGAACCTAATCACATGTATACTATTTTTTTGTTATTACAGATGCAATATTAACCTGTATTATTTATGTTCTTTACTACCAATTTATGTTGGAAAATCTCAAAGCTTAAAAACATTACAATAACAGTGGCTGATTTTATATGATGTGAATTATCCTTGAAAGGGCAGGTTCAACCCTTTAGGTCTCTCTTCTTCAATGAGCATAAGTAATTCAATGACTTCTCCTGCATCAGCAGGGAGATGGCTGCATTATCTAATAGGCTTCTTCCATCTCTAACTTGTAAGATCCTATTAATGCCAATAGGAGTCTGAATTGTGTAACAAGGCTAATGTATTTACAGAAAGCCAAGATAATGGAAATAATGAAATCTGGACTGAGGAACTCTCAGATTTTAATAAGATAATCTGTTGATTTTTTTCCTAGACAAACATTTTCTCTTTTGTACTCAGCAGCTCTCCTCTTTGACTTTGTCCTCTTTTTTGGAGAGCTCTTATATGAATGTAATCCCACAAGAAATTAAGCACGGCCATATATAAACTGATTAGTCAAACAATGCTTGACAGCAGGGGCTTGTATGCACAGAGACTGAAGGGAATTTGGGACAAAAGTCCAGACTGCGACTTTCCCAGGTACTAACATGTCATCATGTAGGAAGCGAGAATATGCACAACCCCAGAGGAGCCTGGAGTGAAGTCCTCCTTTGATCTTTGCCTACACCCACAGAATTTATTGACCTTGCTCATTCCCTTAACTCTTTATCACAGTGAGGTCTATCCTATGCAGTAACATGGGAAATATAGAGTGTTTAAAATTGTCCCAGCCTGGGCTAGCCATATCCAGGCAGAAGACAGCTAATTTCATAAGGTGATACCTTCTCCAACCTGTCCCCCTCACAACTTCTTATAAGAGCACAAGCAAGTTGGTTTTATAGGAAGTACCAGTTGGAAGAGTCTATTTTGTGAAGCACTCATGAAAATGTGCTCTTTGATATGAGCAAAGTACCACTGATAATTCAATGTGTTCATACAGTTTTGTAAGACACACAAATACCGAAAGCCTTTCCTTGCTAGCTGGGAAGTTTAATTTTATTTCCAAGAAGAACAGTTGCTGGGCTACATCTAACACCCACTTCAAACACTCTCAAGATATGAATGAGATCTAAAATATGGTAAAAATTCAGACTTTGCTGCTCTGTGGCCTCTGTTCTCAAGCAGAGTGACACACACCTGTCTACAAACACAATATGATATTTTTTTTGTTTTCTACAGTGTTAGCTCAAACTCTGTGACTTTTCCCCTGGATTTGTGTGCTGCCAGATGGGACACTCTGAGTACCAAAATGTTGACTGTTAGCACCCCAGCATCACTTCCTGTGAAGTGCTTTTGGACTTGAGTTTTAGAGGCACATGAACAGCGAATGCCTCCAGAGGAAAGCTTATTAGTATTGTGGCATTTCTGAACCTGCCTTCCTGCAGCTCCTGAGCAGGGTGTCCACTGCACTTTTTGTGGTACAGCATCATTTTCCACTGGCTCCCAAGAATGCTTCTTTTGTGCTGTAGTGGCTCACCTGCTTAATAACGGTAAATTGCTGTATAATCATTAACCGACCAATATCTGTTAAAGTAAAACTGAAATAAGGAAAAACAGATGTTGTTTTCTGTGTTTAATGAAAAGGGCTTATGCATCCTCATACCGTATTGTCTGACCTTTCTCGGGTTTGGACCTTATGTACCAGACAGAGGTATTTACCACATAATCCATGTATTTGAATGCAGTTTACAGAATTACCCAGAATACATTTGGAAAAGCAAAATAACAGCCCTTGGCAAACATGCCGCTGAGCATAACCTCTGAGTAAATGGAAGCGGGACACCTGAGAGCTGCAGACCCCAGAATGCAACCGCTCACATGCTCAGTCATCCCCCGGAGGCGTATGAAATGTTTTACACTTAACAAGAAGGCAGAACATTTCACATGCTTCAAAATTTCACAGCAAGGTGAGCAGGAATACATATCACCCCATCACCAGTGCACTTCAATTATTTCATTCTGCTGTAGAAACAAAAAAGCCAACATTAAAACAATTTTCCAGACAGAAACAGTTTCTGACACATCCAGGGTGAGAGACAGCTCTTCATGGCTGAATGGAATAAGTAGCGAACCCATAGGGCTAATAGTAAATGTACAATGGTGGCACGATTACTGTATAAATGGGGAGGACAAGCTAAAATTTCTGTTTTCAGAGGGGGCAAGTCACCTTAGAGATAGCATTGACATGGCAGAAAAGCAAGCTGTGAGGCTATCTTTGAAGGTAGTGGAGCCGATTTTACTGGTATAATTCAGGTGATTAATCCAGGAGATTTTCCTCTTAAAACAAGAGAATTTATAGCCTGAATGAAATTATTATCTTATGGTAATCAAGTCTTCAGCAGGGCCATCATTCTCTGTCTGTGATCCAGTCACCAGTGGAGAGGAAGGGTATCACACTGAAGAGGTGAGAATAGCAGTAAGAAGAGCAGCTGCCATAATCTTACTGCAGCACTGAAGACAATACATTACATTAGTGCAGAAGTGCGGTATCTCATGACAGACTCAATCTACTGCTATAGTTTCTAGTATTAAGTTGCAAAGTCATATAGATATGCTAAAATTAGTGCCATTGCTATCAAAACTATATTAAAAAAACACACCTCCACCCTCTCTCTTATTGTCCTATAGGAAACCAACACCTTTCCTCTCAAGGGAAGTCTATATAGATGATTTTGGCCCTCCTTGTGTTGAGTCAGATCAAAGGTTCATCCAGTTTAGTAACTTGACTCTTACAGTGAGCAGCAACAGATACTCAGGAAAGAATAAGAGTAGGTCGCATGTAGAGTGCAAGAGTAGGTCGCATGTAGAGTGCTCCCTTCCTTGTTATGCACTTCTAGTTTCTGATAATCTAGATGTACTGCATTTGTCAAATGAAATACACAACTTTATTCTGTTTTGATGCAAAGTAATGCCTTTTATTTTCAGCTTTTTCTTTGCTTGCTTGTTTTTAATCTGTTGCCAGCTAATTTCACTGTTTTCTCTCATTGTACTTGTCTTACCATGGTCCACAGAGACAAATATGACAATTTTGCAACTATACCAGTTGCTCTAATTAAAGATAAGGTCTCTCTTCCTGCAAACCTTGGTCTGCCATTGGCTGCTTTCTAGTTCTTGTGTTCTGAGATATAATGATGAATCTACCATATATTCTTTACTCAGATAACCCATAGTTTTATACACCTTATCATATTTCCTTCCAATTGTCCTTTTCTATGAAGAGTCTATGAAGAGTCTTCTATGAAGAGTCCAGGTCTAGCCTCATTTCTAATGGAGATGAGAAGAAAAGGAGTTACTGTTTTAATATCTGAGATTCTTCGTCGAGCTGGTCAGGAATATTTCACCGAAGTATTCATTCTTGGAAATGTCAGTTTGTAGAAACTTAGTATTTTTCCAAGAATGTTCCAGTCTTGACAAATCTTTAGTAAGAAGTTTCCCAAGTCAGGGTAGCTTTTCTGGCCAAAATAGAAAGGAGAAATGAGGGAATAACTGTACACCCTTTAGCTGTTGGGATGGGCGAACACAGAAATGTAAACATCATGAATAATTTATCTTCAGCACTGGAGTGCTTATGCTAAGTTAAAGAAATGCTCACTGGATAAGTAGTTCATAATTCATCCAGGTCAAAGAATGAACCAATAGAGTGTTATATTGAACCCACAAATTTTCATGTTTTTGGCATTGCTGTAGTCTCCCTGACACAACGCACTCCATTCTCCTTCACCCTAGAGCTCTTTTACCAAGACTAGCAATATAAAGAGACTACAAATTGTAAAGTTAAAATAAGTTATTATCCATTTTCATGTCCCTTACACTACCTGTGTGCTGCTGCCTGAGAGTCAAGCAAATTGCTCTGAAATTATAACAGAAAGGAAAATAATTCACCAGAACTCTGAAATCAGCCTTTGTCACTGAATAGTGGCTTGAGCTACATCAGGACACCAGGCTCTGTCTTTGGTGAATTTGGCTTCAACATTTTCTTTTGGAGGAGAGGAGGGTGAGAACAAATTTATCATTTATCGTTCAGGAAGCTAAAGACTGATGTATCTAGGGGTCATTTCTGGTGCAAGGCAGTTTTAGGGTATGCCACAGTTCTCAGATACTCACCACGTTGGCTGCTTATTTTGTATAAGGTCAGCTGTGGTGCTAGCTATCATTGAGGGTGTCATACTTAACATTTCATTTCTTGGCTCAGCTAAACATTTCAGAGAAGATGCTGCTGATTGTGAAAAGTGGGGAATAAAGTATTTGTACATGGAACTCAGTCCTGAGTAGATGTTTTACTTAACTTTTTAAAGTTCCAAGATTTTCTTGTTTTGCTAACTTTAATACTGATATTATTTCAAAAGAAACAACCAAGGCTGAGCCTCCCAAGGGCTTAATTTCCTCATCTCTAGTCAAATTCCACACTGAAAGCAGCTCTGAGTAGCTAGTGTGTGTATATGATGCAGAGCAATGCAAAGATACTACCTAGAGCTGTCCAGCAACGCTGTCAGTACATCACTTCCTAGCAGATATTAGCAGTACAGCGGTTGCTAGCAGCAAGGCGGACTGCTACACCACTTCCAGCCCTGGACATGACATGGGTAGCTCCACATAGTAGTAGGCAGTTTCGCTAACCCACAAACCTAAAGGGATAGTTAAAAAGAAGTATGCTTTGAAATAGCTGCTCATTTTTTCCTCCATGCAATCCTCCTGTAGACTGGAATAGTCTTCTCTCTCCATTCTACTGCTGGGGAGGCAAGTAAGCTTTCAAGGAAACTGAACCAAAGTGGAAAAATCAGTGAAGAATCAGCGTTCTTTACTATTTAAGCACCATGTATGAATACAGCTTGGAAAAAATTTACCTCTGGTGACAAGTGAAAGAGATAGACTTGCTTGTGTTGATATAGCTATATGACAAAGGAGCTAAATTGTCATTTTACCATTCGGTATCCATGCTGGGAAGAGAGCTTATTATCGCTATGACAATTACTCTCCTGTGCATTGCAATATGGATAGTAGCTCAGCTAAAGCATGTTTCTCTGTTGAACTAAAACCGACAAATTTCACAAACTCATATTCAATGGCAGTTTCTCCTTTGTTCTTCAATTTTTGTAATCTGCAAGATTAGTCTCCTGGTTAAAACCACTTAACAGCTACAGCACATACAGCTTTATTGTTTTCACATTATCTAGCACATCAAAACCCAAGCAAAAACATAGCCACCCAGGCCAAATTTTTGAAAGGGTGTGGCTAGGAACAAGTTTTTCTTTGTGAATAAGGAAGCATTTATATAAGGTTCAGATAAAGTCTGGATACTGTACAGCCAGTGACAAAAATATTAATTTCTTCCTGACGATTACAGAAAAGTGTCTCCTGTTCTGGACCGTACTGTTGGCCAAAGAGGGGAATACAGTTTGCACCCTCACCTTATCTACAGCCTATGTCGCTGTCCATAGCTCTCCACGTTTGCAATGAGTTTACAAAATTGCAAGGTCAGGTAAAGGAAGCCCCAGAATGATGGATGTTCTTTTCAGTCACAAATATATGCTGAAGAATTATCAAAGACAAAGAAGAAATGATAAATAGACAAAAAAGGTAAAAAACCCCAACTTTGTAAAATGTTTTTATATCACTAAAATTATTTTTTTAACCTGATAAAAAGCCCCAGTTCTTCCAGAATCATAGATTTAAGATCTTCCCAGGAAGGTAATACAACTGATTTTCACTATTACATACATAAGTCACTTATAATTCCTGTCTTAATTCAACTTTCTCAGTCTAATGAAAAATTTCATATCTGGAATCTGGAATCAGATGCTTCCATTGAATCACAGGTTTTACAAAAGGCCAGGTAGATTAGATTTTCCAGATTTTCCTTGTCTCAAAAATCAGATATCTTCTCAAAAAAAGTGAACAAACTAGTACATATAACCTACCTTAAACTCGCTTTTTATTCAGTTTTTAGTTGTACCTCTCTATGCTTAACACATACTTTTACAGTTTGTTCTACCTGTTTTGAAGGTGAGACCAGCAGCCCCCACCAGTGCCTGCAGCAGCCAGATGTAGGGAAGACCTGGCTCAAGCCCTTTCTCTGCCCCAGACTTTTGCAGAGATCTTGCATTATTTTATTTGTCTGTGACTCCCGTGGTTATCTCTGACAGGGAACTGCCCTTCCTTTTGACAAGGTTGGGAAGAGACTTACAATAGTGATCAGTCGCAGCCTATAAAGTACTTACTTACATAAATAGCTGCGTACATGCATTTACATGCACACACACAGCTTTTTCATCGACATTTTCCCGCTTTTACAAACACTTTAGAAAGCACGAGAGTACAAGGCAGTATTTCTTCTCAGGCAACATGTCTGTCTGTGAGTATTCACGAGGTTGATAGACACATCTAGTCGGGCACCAACCAGTCTCTGATAAAGCTTCTGGATGGCCTATAGGAAAGGAAACATGACTTGCAAAAACATTTATTGCTATGCTGCAGAAAAACACGCTGATGCCTTCGGCTTGCACACGCTACCAGCTATTGCCTTTGCAAAACATGTAATTCAAGGCACTTCTGCATTAGAAGAGACAAGAAAGGAAGCAGAAGGAATAAACGTTGCAAATGTAGCTGTAGGGGATAAAACCATCCTCTTTCGACTAAAGGTGTCTGCGGAAAAACACTTGAGATAAGCTTCATTATCCTTCTGTAGACACTTTTCTAAGACAGGTGGGAGTCACATAGGTAACCAGCAGATGAAGGGTTTGCTCAAGGTCAAGCAGAGTCTGTCAAAGTCACTGCTAAACCCAGTGAAAAAAATTACATTGAAAGCCTCCCACAAAAAAAGAAAAAAGAGGCTCTTTTTTTTTCTTTTAAAAATGCAAATTTTGTCAGAGAACAGTTTCATTTTTTTTTTCAGTTTTTCCATAAAAAGCGTGAACAAATGTTTGATTTTTAATTGTGATTTTTTAAGGCCCTGCATTTTTCATGTCTTTCCAGTGTTTTGTGTGGACAATACTGCTTCCCTCTCAGCTGTAGTCAGTGCCAGTAGTGAAATCTGGAAGTACTGATTTCCAGACCCTTGCACTTAAGTATTTTATTTTATGCTACAATATTTCAGAAACATTATGTTTAAAATAAAAAAAAAAAAAAAAGGAAGGGAATGAAAAAAAGAAAACTCCCAAAACACAGCTCCAAGTTATCTGCATAAAGCAAACAGAAATGTAGATACTGGATGGTGTCCAGGACTCCTGGTTTCCTGCAACACTTACCAGACAAAAGTTAGAGCAGCATGCTGCAGGGAGATACCGAGCCTTTCCAGCACCGAGAGACTTCCCACGTCTGCGATGCCACAGCTATAGAATTAGCTGTCAGACCCCAATTTTCCCTACTGCAGGCTGTACTGCCTGGGTTTGCAAGGCCATAAATCAAGGCTCTCCCCGGAGATGGGGAGGGGAAAGCTGGGCACTCCCAGCCTCAGCCCCGCACGAGCCTCCCACCTCGGCCCCTTCCTCCGTGGCGGCTGACTCGGAGGCCCCCTCTGCACCCCATTTGACACGCAGCAGCTTTCGAAAGTGTTATTCCAATCAGCTTTTTAACCTTTCTGATGTTTTGTCTGGTTGGCTGGGGGTTTTTTTCCCTCTTGCCTATTATATTTGCAAAGTTAGCGGTGGATTCACTCCATGGGAGCTGCTGGAACTGGCACTGGTGGGAGAACAATAACGAGTCCTCGGAGCTGACTCTTCTAATTAGCAACTGGGGATACTCTAGGAGCAAAGACAGGCTAGAGTGAAAATCTGGATTTAAATATTGCTGAACTGTGACCAGATCAGGCAAAAAGTTCAGATACAGACCAGTACCTTCAGAAGCAGCTCAACCAAAACAGCAGAACTGAATTCAAACCTGGTTTGAGCCAGGTCCAAAATAAACGGCTTGATTTTACATCTCATTACTTGATACTTGTCTGTGTCGACCCCCACGTTAATGGAAAGGCATTATTTGTGCTCCCTTTTCATTTTAAATTTTTCTGGCTTCAGAAAAATCGAAGGGTTTCATGGGAGGAGAAAAAAATATGTGCGTCTCAAGGTGGGGGGCTCCTGCATTTCTGTGGAATCACACTGAAAATCAAAATTTTCATCCGAGTTTGAAACCTGAAGATGCATTGCTGGTAGGAAGGCAGCCGGCAGCCGAAGTGCTACAGCACCATCTCCTGGAAGCTGGACATTTCTGAGCTTCTAAACCCGATTTACTACACAGTCAAACAGACAGATGAAATTTAGTGGTCAAAAGTTGGGGTGAATTTAATACATTTCTCTTTACAGAAATGCTTTAACAAAATATGGAGCTAATAAAAGTGATTGCCATGACTGATAATCTTTGCAGATATATTTTTTTGTACAGGAGATTATTGTCATTGGGCAATACTTACTCCTTACATTCAAGCATTTGGTAGTAAAGCATGAGAAAATGGGGAGTCATAAAATTTGACAGTAAAGTTGGTTAGAAATTGTCCTTCAACAAAAAGGATTTGGTTAGTTTTTTCATTGTCTATGGTGAGATAAATAATACTAAAACTATCTAACTAATTCTGCAAAAAGCATTAGAAGTAGTCTTGGAGGTTTTGAGAATTTTTAAGTTACCAAGTTCTGCTGTCCTAGAGTCATCTTTATAACCTGAAAGTATAAATTAGCCTTTTAAAAAAAGTGACAGTTCATGTATAAACATGTCTTTTAAACACAAAATACAAGTGATATAATATTTTTCTGCCATGAATGAATCTTGATTGATTCCCAAATACCCACGAAAATTTTTTAGCTGATCACAGTATCAGCCTATGCAAGATTTTTCCTGAAATCAGAGGTTTCCCTCCATGTTAAGAGAGCAATTTCCCACTCCTGCTGAGGACATGACTCCTTGACTGAAGATGCCCTGTTCACCTCCCATTCTTGGCGTGGACTCTGTCCGCAGTATGAGCTGCCCATAGCTTCTCCCAGCTACTGTTGACTATCTACCTGAAATAATGTTGACTCTCACTGCGCATAGGATGGTGCAGAGCACAAGCCACAGTCTAAAGAGACCCAAGTGATGCAATTCACAAACAGGGTTTGGTGGTTCAACTCTGTTTTCCAGTTCAAATATTTTGTGTTGGGACAAGAAGACCTTCTCTTGCTCTATTTTTGTTCCATATTCATTTTATCTGCAGATGGGTGGACCCCACTTTGAAAAAAGAGTGGAAAATATTCAGTTTAAGAAGTAATGATAAAAGTAATTATTTCTGCGTGAAATAATTCAGAGAGCCCTGGAAAATGGTTTGTTTTCATACAACTTGCTTCAGCAATATTAACGAGCATGACAGGCACTCAAACAGATCTCAACAGGCTTTACGGCAATTTGCCCTCATGTACCACCGCCGTGGCGTATTTTGGATTTTTAGCCTGAATTCTTCCCTCTTTTCTGCCTGCTCGCTGCAAGAAGCCGTGTCTTGTTGAGACACATCCAGAAACAGCTTATGTTTTTGCCGTATTCCGATTTCTGTTTTAAATTTACAGTGTGAAATGTACCAGCCAAGTTTTTCAGCTCCGGGCAGACCGCTGCATCCCGCGGCAGCACCGCCGCTCGCAGCAGCCCTCCCAGGCTCCCCGCGGGCGGGCTGCAGCGGCTCAGGCCCCGGCAGAGGCCCACGACATCAGAGAGACTCCTCATAAGCGGCAGCGGCTTCAAATTTTACTCTTCTGGGCGTTTCTGATCCCGGCTAGTTCCACCAAGAGAGGAACCTGAACTGAGCACACAGAGGGTTAATACAATAGTGCATTCAACAGGGAAAGTAAATTTCTGTGTAGACAAATAATGAAAAAAACACGTTTAAAGATAGCGTTTAGCGTAGGGCTTTTCCAAAAATATTTCAATAGTGAGTGAATCATGGCCAAACACTGAAGGCCTGTTTCATTTGGAAAAAAAAAACAACAAACAAACAAGAAACATAGAAAAATAGGGCTAGAAGGGACCTCAAAACCCATACTGCTGTAGGATGAGATCAGTTATACTTTCTAATTACAGTCTAACTATACCTTCTAAATATAGATATATGCTATACTCATACCGCCTAACCCCCAAGCAACCTCTTCCACTGGTTCACTAACTTTATTTTGGTAAGCTTTCTCAGTGTCTGACATGACTGTCCCCCAATTTTCTTCAATTCCCTTGTTTTTCAGTATAACCCTACCGGATGTGAAAAATGGATTATCCCTTTCCTGTGTGCACCAGCTCTCTACATACTTGAAGCCTGTTATTTTGTCTTTCTTCAGGTTTCTCTTCTTCAGATTGCCCTCCTCTTTCACTATGTATGTCAGTATTTCCTCATGCCTCATGCCTTTCAGACCTCTTATTCAGCTTCCAGACTTTCCATCTGGTCCATGTATTTCTTGTAGTACGGTACTCAGAAGTATGGTACTCAAAACTAGACGCAGTGGTCCAGCTGAGCGCTTACCAGGAAAGCAGAAAACCTTTGTTAGCAAAATATCTTTTTATTTTTGCAGACCTGCAGGTGTCTGCTTCCTTATATGCTCTTCTGGTATTCTATCGTAAAATGCACAATACGTTTTGTTATAATTATTATTCAAAATTCCAAAATGAATAAAAGCATACCCACCGGCTTGAAATCCAGTCTTCGGTTTTGCATGTGAGCTCTTCGAAGTTGAAGCACTCTCGTCCTGGAAGCGGAGACTCGGTGCATGTCAAATATATTAAAGATTGACTTTGTGATGAATGTTACAGTCTAACAAGAAGCTAGAAACCAAATGGGCTGAGAATTTGGTTCCATTTAGAACAATAGCAAAATGTAGTTGGCCTGGGTTTCTATCCATCAGACCTGGCTCAAAGGATTTCTAAGCTAGAGTCATGCCAGCATCAGCTGTAGATTACATATTTTTATGATTTTTGTGAAATTCCAGGAGAAAGAATGTTGACACACTGCACATTTTACATATTAAAAACACCTGGACAGATGTTGTTTCAACTATTGACATTGCATCATGACAACTGAAATAGCATTGCATAAATCTCTCTAATACCCTGCATGAAGGTCATCAATCATTTTTAAATGTGCATAACACTGAAGTGTAAGATAGAGAAGGTAGCATTGCTCCTTCAGATTTAGGGATGCATGGCACTTAGCCACAGCATTTTTAATAAACTCTCAATAATGAGAAGTACACAGTGGTATGATGATGGCCTTGATAACTCAGTTACATCTGAAAATTTTAATATTTTATTTTTAAGCAACTTTACTTGCTGTGTTTCTTATTCTTTACTTTCTAGTAGTTGTAAAATGGACTTACTTTAAGATACAGTTTGAAATCACTTCCTGATCAGAGATATATAAGGGACCTGGAAACATACAGCTATTATTTTCACATCTATACAAGCAGGATAAACCTAAGTAAAAAATAAAGACTTTCCCTAAACTAATAGTTTTACGAACCTTACAGCCCACTATTTGCCTGGTTTAAGAACGACAGAGGAGGTATTGTATTGTAACTGCTGTAAGGATCTTGCAATATAAAATGGACTGGTAAAGAGCAAGGCTTTGGGCTGTCTAATAAAAGGCACTGGGAAGAATATCAGTTGGACATATAGTGAGGGACAATATTAAAATAAAAACGACATGTCATTAGATGTGTAACTTATTCCCCCTCTCCTCTTTGCCTCGAAAGTATCAGCCCGTGAATTTCCTGCACTTACCCTGACGGGCGTGCCGAGCAGTGCCTTCCCGCAGAGGCAGGGAGCTCCACGCACGCCGCTCGTCCCACACCACAAAGCCTTGTAGACCAGGGACAGACCTGACGCCCAAAACCCCAGGTGCCACAAGCAGAGCAGCCCTATATCATCCGAGTGGCACGGGGAGAGGTTGGCCCTGGTTCACTCCTGCCTACAGAGGTGACGCTGCAGATCGCTGTGCCGGGCAGCAGGGACAGGTATTCCTCCTCAGCAGGGTAGTCTGTCTTATGGAGACGAGGGATCAGGAGATGGGAGGAAAGGGAAAAGGATGCTGAGAAAAGGACACTGCAGCTAATGGAAGAAAAGGTGCTGAAAATCGTTGGTGTGAGAACTGAAAGGAAACGTTACATAGGATGAAGTGCTGGAGCTTGGAAAGAGCCTCAGTATCGCACCCTCCATCCGGCCCCAAAGGGAGCAGAGGTGCTGGAAGCCCTGCGAAACACCCTGCTGGTGCAGGTGCCCCAGGCTGGCTCGTCCCTCCTCGCTCCCCCCCGGGCCAGGTAACCCACACCTCCACAGCTCTCCGAGAGTGGGAAGTGTATTAGACCTGTCCTATAGAAATGCAGAAGCAGTTTGACTGAAGAGGATAAAGAGCCTTTTACTTCCGTTGTGCTGAAGGCGATGGTAAGGAAGAGGAGTTTCCATTTATATAAGCACTAAATCCAGGCTCAGTGAGCAGGAAAGGTCAGTTTTGAGTCATTGGCCCTGGAAATGTGGGGGAACAGACTTGACCACTTAGGGACAGAAAGTAAAACAAGAAAGGGTGGAGGTGAAAACTGTATATAACCAGATGGCAGGAAAAGTGGGGGAAAAAAGGACTTGCAAAAGGAAATTACAAATTAAGAGTCAAAGTGACTGAAGGGAAACAAGGAGAGGACAAAGTTGTGAACTTCCAAAAAAGAACAGTGCATCTGTACTAAAACCAGCATTTCGTTAGAACTGGTGAGAATTTCAGAGAACCTGAAGAGTGTCAATGACACAAAGGGGACAGATTATATTAAAGACATATTCAATATTTGGGATAAGCTTAGTAGAAAAACAGCAATTTGAAAAACATAGTCGCTGAAACAAGACAGACAGCAGGTACAGGAGTAGTAGATTTTAAAAGCTGAAATAATGCTGTAGTGTTACCAGATTCAGGGAAATCCAGGAAGATTCCTGTTGCCTTTCTCCTCCTGATGGGAAAACCAGGAATCTGACAGGACAGGCACAAGAAAAGTGAGATTGTATCAGAAATTGTACTTAGCCTACAAACATACAAGACAGGAGGAGGAATGGGAGGAATTAGATTGAGGATGTGGCAACACTCTAACGTTAAAAATAAAACAAAACAGAACAGTAACTATTTTCTGGAATTAAAATAGCATATTGGTTTTTTTTCTCTCTGCCTGCTGCCTATGAATAACATTTAGCAACAGCTATTCTGGTCCTTTGCCCAAATGTATACTGAGACCACTGATAGCTCTGTGGTAACCAAAGCATTTTAAGACTTAAGCAGATGAGAATGTACTAATGCTCATCAAGAAGAAAAATATGACAGCAGGAAAAAAGCAGGAGAGTGTATACTGCATCTTGCTCTGGAAAATCTATCATACCATAGATATAACTCTGATCTGATGTAGAAAAATAACCATACAGCAAGATGGAAAAATAAGCTTTGCCACTTTCCTACTTTTTCTTGTGAACTCTCCACATCTTTCTCTATCATCGCATCTCCAGCATTTAGATGCTGGATGAAAGACCTGGGTGGATTTTTTAGAACTTTAGATTTTAGGATATTCTCAAAGTACTTTGTCGAGTTTTCTGACTGAAATAGTAGCAGTCCTAGCCTTATGCCATCCTGTTTAGCAGTAACTCTCAGAAGATTTTATAGAATAGGTCTGTTTATTTTTATTTTTATTTTCTATCAACAAGTAAGTAACCCCTGGCTCACAGGTAGCTCTTCTTTGAAAGGACTTTTCTTTTAAAATATGATTTTAACAGCAGTTGACTAACAATCAGCTTGCTCTGAAGAGTACCGAAATCCCTATAAAAAATCCCAGTATCACTAAACCCAATGGCTTAAATCGGACTCATCTGCAACTTTCCTTTAGACTCCTCTCCACGTCTGTTGCCAAAACTATTGACCTTAGTTTTTCTTCATTTGCCTCAAAAAAGGTGCCAACGTAGGAGCTACAGAAGAACAGGTAGGGAGTTCTTTAGGTGCTGCCGGGAGATACGCAGAGGGGCTGCTGCTGAGCTCCATGGAGAAGTCAGTCCCAGAAATGAACGGGGCCCTAGACAGCCAGTTGTGCTTTAAGCACAGAGATTTAGTCCAGACTGATCATCTGATCTGAACTGTGGTGGCTCAGAGACGGCTTTCATGAGGGTTAGCTACCACTTGAGAAATGTTGATTAGTAAAATGTGTCTAAAAACCTTTTCAGGTCATCATCTGACACGGTATCACATTTTGATTTAAAATTCAGTTTCAACTTTGAAGTATTGAATCAGGGACTTACTTAGAAACCCCCTTTCCTATAGAAAGGTTGGGATCACTTAACCAGCAACAGATGGCAACAAGAGAGAATTTCATAAGGAAATTGGAATAAACCAGGATTCAGAGACTTTACAGGGCTATAGAAAGGAGGGTAATAAGGCTGAGTAATTTCTTCTTACTAGAGCTGACTCAGCAGGCAGCTCTTCCTCTGCCTGCCCTCAGGGGAGCTATGTCCAGACTAGGATCCCAACTGTAGATGCTTTTATCTGGGCCATAGTCTGGATTTTCAGTGAATGTGGTTTGTAGCAGAATCCAGAGAGCCAGGAAGTGTAATTTCCTAGAAATCAAATGGAAGAATTACAGGAAGGGAGGGTGGGCTGAGAAGCATGAGGGAACGCAAAGATTTCATAGATGTACTAGACGTGGAGACTCCAAGAACAAAGAAGCTGAGGTCTGCAGAAGCACCAGTGAAGGAAAAGGAACACATTTCTCCATGGGGAGAAAGCTGGCTGTGATCTACTATTGCTGGCAGATGGAGCTTCAGCCTCAGCTGGCAATCTATCAGGCTTTAAAAAAAGTAGTAAACTGTCTTGGCGATGAGTGGGAAACCAACTGCAGTGCTGAAGGAAGAAAAACCACATGCTCTGATGGTTGAGTAGTTCATGACCCCTGCTCGCAAAAGAAAATGAAAGGTGGTAGCAGTTGGTGACTCACTTGTCTCAGCAGCAGAAACATCTATTTGTTGGTATGACCTAATGCTTATGGAGAGGTTCTGCCCAAATCAGAGCTATTGCAGAAGTTTTCCAAGGCTTATTCAGCCATCTGACACCTCCTCCATGTGGCTCATTCACTTGGGAGCTAATGCTACTGCTCTAGGAACAAGCTAGAGAAAGCCATAAGAAACAGCAAGGATCCTGAAGTGACAATGAGAGAATCGGAGCCTCAGCTGGTGCTCTTATCAATCCCATCGGAGAGGGTAAAAGCCTGAGCAAGGACAGACACATCCTGGAGATAAATATATGGCTATACAGATGGTGCAGCTTAGAGGACTTGGGCTTCCTGAAGGGGGGAGGAGGTATTCATAATAGGGTCATAAGAGGGACGAGAAGGAAATGACTGAATCAGTTGTAGATATGTGTAAAGTATTTTGCCTTATATGATGCAGGATGCACATGTTCACTCTGAGATCTGGAATCTGGTGGGAGACAGACCTGTTGAAACTCTCCAGGGTAATAGCAGAAGGAGGAAAGGGCATCTTTGGGAAAGAAATACAACAGGACACAGAGAATGCAAAGCCGGGTATGTTTAATTTAATTTTAGCTTTTTCATGGTTAGGTATCTAATTTGAACTGGTTATGTAGGCTCATACTGCAATCAGACCCTTCCACCTGTCTTAGACTGCTATTTTAGGATGGGAAGAATTGCCTCTGGAGGAGTCTGTCTCTCTACATAGACTATGGAGGAAACCTAGATAACAAAGTCTCTAAGACAGCTAAAATCAGGGTAAATTATTATCACTTACACTGTAAATGTTGTAAATAAGTGCTGAGTGGAAATCAAACCTCTTTTCAACTTGATTCTGATCAAAAAGAAGGAAATTACTGAAAATGAGGAGGGACAGGTAACTTAAGGGAGTAGTAGAATTGATAATTTTTTGAAATTGAGGAGGAGAAAAGAGAGGAAAAAAGGACAGAGGGCTTCAGGAAAGCAGGTTTTCATAACTCAGAGAACTGATTGGTAAGACTCACTAGGAAACCCAACTATAGGAAAGAAAGTCCAAAGGAGCTGGCTGTTTCTTAAATAAAGACACAAGAAAGGTGGACTGCAAAGTATAAGGAAGGGTCGCCACCTCAGGGACTGATTTAACTTTCTAGTTTAAGGGATCCAATAATGTATTCAGCAGACTTGCAAACCAGAACAGAAGAGACTCCTTTCACTCCCTCACAAGTTTCTTTATCCCTTGCATCTTAAAGGAGGCAATTTCCCTTTAGTTTTAATGAAAAATAATCTAAGTTCCACCTCAAATTCTCCCTAATAACAAATATATGACCTTAACAGCGAAAGGCTAAACTTGGGTTAACTCTTCTGTACTTCACTCTTAAGAAAGACATGAATATAAAATGCAAACTGGTCGAATTGTTAATGACAAGCATGAAGAATAACCTAAACATGAAGTGGCAATGCCAGAAAGACCAGAACACAAGATAATTTCAATAGAGTTTTTACAAAACTGTAACAAGAAAAAGAGTAACAAGAGAGCATTAGGTAATTTTTTGAGTAATAAGATCTAGTCTTCTGCTTAATGGAGGGGGAAGGCTAATGACAGATGTTGCCAATAGATCTGAAGAGTTTTATGTTTTTTTGGCTTTAGTCTTCCCAACTGTGATTAGATAGCTAACAAAATTAACATCAATGTCAAAGAAGTATGAAGTCAGCTGGCATAGGAAAAAAAGCAACTAGGGCACTATCTAAATGAGTTACAAGTTTTCAAATAATTTGATACCCTGCTTAAATTCTCCTCAGAGAACTTAGGACACTGTCTAGGGCAATACCAGAAAACCTAGTCATTATGGAGGATAGTTGGGGTCCAGAAGACAGAAAAGATAAAATACAGTGTAACACATAGAAAAAGGAGAAAAGGAATCCTCAGTCATTTATAGAATAGTGGAACTTAACTTTAGGTCTAGAATGACATTGGAATAAATAAAAAAGGTTATAAGTATTTGACACATGCATTTGTTAAGAAAAAACACTGTCAAGTCCATTTAAAGGCCTTTGATGACAGAATAAAAGGCTGTCTGGATAGGAAAGAAGAAATAAGTATGACGTACTTTTTTTTTAAAGCTTTTGACTTTCCATAAACAGGTTAGGAATATGTGGTTAAAATAAATGTGTGTACAGAATTAAATGAGAAATTGATCTCAGTGTTAAGCAACATCAAGCTGGGAAGCTGCATAAAGATGGATCTGTAAGGTTCTGTGGTCGATCTGCTAGTCTCCTGTATCCACATTAAGTAACTTGGACAGCAGAACAGAAATATATTTCTGAAATCCGGGGTTGTACCAGGACGGAATTGCAAATATAGTAGACAGCAGATTAGAACCCAAAATTACTTTGATAAATCGAATACATTCTTGATGTCAAGAATAACATTGAGAAATTAAATCAATGACATACAATAAATGGGACAAAATTCAACAAGTTTGTATGCAAAATATGGCACTGTAAGAAATAAAGATGAAATATAAATACATCAGGAAATCAACTGGTTACAGAAAAAGCTCTTGAAGCTATGGTGGTTCACACACTAAACATAAATTGATGGTGGCATACATTACAAAAGGGCTAACACCACGCTGGTAATAAGTACGTGTACTGTATGGAAGACATGTGATGGAATCCCTTCCACTTCAAATAAAATGCAACTTCAACCAGAGCTCCATTCTACATCATGTACTCCTGAAAAATAGGGCACTTCTGGAGAGGGTCCAGAGGTCAGTGGCAAGTCTGATCAGAAATTTGAAGATGAAGACCTAGGAAGGAAACTTGAACTAATTGTCTTTTTTTTTTTTTAAGTGCAAATACAAGAAGTGAGGGAGATGCTTAAAAGCAGTTTTCAACTACATCAAAGTTTACTGAAAAAGGGAAAGAAATGTTAGGTACTAGTTGGTCTGTAGAATAGGTTACTGGAAATGGTATTCATTTTAAGAAAGATAAATGTGGAGAAGAGAATATAATAATCACGATACTGGGATTACAAACTGCTCTGGAGGGTGCAAGATCTGTGGTGGACATAACTACTGCTCCTTTGAGAAATTTTCATCTCACTTGCAGATGAGACTCACTGTAAAGCATGCAGTTATTCTAAGGGAACTGAGCTATCCAGGAGCCTAGAATTAGAGAATTATTTTTAGATATCCTTAGTTTAGACTATAGTTTATCTCGAAGACTTTGAAACCAGCATAGAGCTTGGCAGACAAGTTGTGTTGCTGACAGATTAATATTCTGGAGTATGGTGTGAAATCAGTGCATTTGGGGAGTGAAAAGGGCATAAATAACTGTTCCTTTTCCTTATCTGTCAGGCAGAGCATTCTTTCGTCAGCAGGATATGACTGAAAGTTTTAGCCACAAGCACTTCTGCTTGAAATCTTTGCACATAAGTCAAAATTCTTTTTCATCTGGGACAATAAAAGTCGAGGACTACACTCAGTTTTAAATACATACAAAATAAAAAGTAAAATTAAAAAGAAAAGGAAAACCATGCACAACAGGAAAACATTTCCTTTTGGCTCTTTGTTTAGTGAATTTTGTCTCATAAACTCTAATGGAAAACATATATGACAAGCCCCTAAATACGTAATGTTTACCTACAAATTGTGTGCTATAGACAAAAAAAAATTATGCTGTTTCCTTGATTTAATAAAGGCTGATTTCTTGTTTTATGTGAGAAGCAAATAAACACAAGTAGTCTCCTTTATGATAACAAATAAATAAAAATTAAATTTCAGCTCTACTTACTGTGGAACTGTCTTACCTCTCATTTTTTAATACATATCTTAATCCTACATTTTCATCCTTACTAAGGGCAATTTTAATTTTTCACATGCATGTATGGGAAGAATTAGTATTTCAGGGAGGACTTCATTGATTTTGCTTACGTACTCCAAGAAAAAGAAATTTTAAAAATAATTAACAGAAAAACACCAAGGAGATATTTTTATGTGTCTAGAGAATCTATAATTATATAAAATTCTTTCTAACACCTAACTGCCCTGGTCCATTTATATTTATATACTAGACGAGGAGGGAAAACTCAAACAAAAATAAGTCTGCAGCAGTTTAAGTAGTTGAATATTTTTTTCTAACTTCATGTGAAACATGGGAATATACTGTAGGCCCTTATAGGCCTTCTTGGTAAACATTTATTATCAATTCTATCTCATGCAAATTTAACATTCAGGAACTAATAAAAAAGAAATCTTAATTGATTAAAGACAAAAGAATTTTCTTTTTTTTTTTTACATACATATTTCATTATGTGCATTATGATTTTAGAAATCATTTCAGGGAGCAAAGATTCCCATATGTCTGTCCTATGAAAATACGTGAGACTTAGTCTAGGATAAGTCAGGCAATTATTATATTCATCCAGCTTTTACTATGTCAGAAGAAAAACGGTCCATATCCACATTTCTAGTGTGACTGACCGAAAATTAAGGGAAAATGCTGAGCGAATAAGAAATTCTGGGCACCTCCACCCACAAAATGACACATTCACAGGATCACAGAAATGTTGAAGCTGGAAGGCCCCTCTGGAAATCACCTAGTCCAACCCCCTGCTCCAAGCAGGTTCAGCTATAGCAGGTTTCTAAGGATTGCGTCCTGTCAGGTTTTAAATATCTCCAAGGATGGAGACACCACAAACTCTCTGAGCAGCCTGTTCCAGCGTTCAACCATCCCCACATTAAAAAAGTTTCTGTTGTTTAAACAGAATTTTCAGTATTTCAATTTGCAACCACTGCCTCTTGTGGTCTCCCTAGATACCACTGAGAAGAATCTGGCTACTATGGTCTTCTGATCAGGTATTTATATACGTTGACAAGATTCCTCCTAAGCCTTCTCTTCTCCAGGCTGAATCAACCTTTTCTCCTATGTCAGATGCTCCGCTCCATCATCTCCATGATCCTTCACTGGGTCTGTTCCAGTATATACATGTTGTATATACTCTCTTATACTGGAGAGCCCAGAACTGAACCAAGCACTCCAGATGTGATATTCAGGGCTGAATAGAAAGGAAGGATCATGTCTCTTGACCTGCTGGCAATGCAGCCCTAATGCAGGCCAGGATGTTGTTGACCTTTGGCATGAGGGCACATTGCTGGTGTCAACTTGGTGTCAAACAGAACCCCCAGAGCTTTCTCTGCAAAGCTGCTTTCCAGCTGGCTGGCCCCCAGTGTGTACTGGTGCATGGGGTCATTCCTCCCCAGCTGCAGGACTTGGCATTTCCCTTTGTTGAATTTCATAAAATTCTTGTTGGACCATTTCTCCAGCCGGTTGAGGTCCCTCTGAATTGCAGCACAAACATCTGGTGTATTAGCTACTCCTCCCATTTTTGCAATCACATGGCTACAAGCTGACACCATGGATTTACGTGCAGCATTGGTGGTTCTCAACAAAGGCATACGTACACACAAACATATATATTATGCACTAGAATATATAGAACAGGCACATAGGCAGTTGGAGTAGATGAACATTGTAGGTTCCTTCCAACTGAAAGGAAGTCTGTTTTTTTTATATATATACATATATATATATATACACACACACACAAATGTGGGTATGTGTCAGGGTATATATATATAAAAAAATACACACACTGATATCCACATAGAATCATAGAATCACAGAATCATAGAATCATACAATACTTGGGGTTGAAAGGGACCTTTAAAGGTCATCGTCTCCAACCCCCCTGCAATGACCAGGGCCATCCCAGCCCCCCTGCAATGACCAGGGACATCTTCAACTAGGTCAGGTTGCTCAAAACCCTGTCCAATCTGACCTGGAATACTTCCAGGGATGGGCATCTACCACCTCTTTGGGCAACCTGGGCCAGTGTTTCACCACCCTCATGTGAAAAATTTCTTCCTTCTCTCTAGTATAAATCTGCCCTCTTTTAGTTTAAAACCATTACCCCTTGGTCTACTGCAACAGGCCCTGCTAAAATATTTGTCTCCATCTTTCTTAGAAGCCCCCTTTAAGTACTGGAAGGCTGCAATAAGATCTCCCTGGAGCCTTCTCTTCTCCAAGCTGAACAACCCCAACTCTGTCAGACTTTATTCATAGGAGAGGTGTTCCATCCCCCTGATCATTTTTATGTCCCTCCTCTGGACCTGCTCCAACAGGTCACAGAATCACAGAATCATTAAGGTTGGAAAAGACCTTTAAGATCATCAAGTCCAACCATCAATGCAACACCACCATGCCCACTAAACCATGTCCTGAAGTGCCACGTCTACGCGTTTTTTGAACACCTCCAGTGACAGTGACTCCACCACCTCCCAGGGCAGCCTGTTCCAGTGCTTCATCACTCTTTCAGTAACGAAGTTTTTCTTAATACCCAATGTAAACCTCCCCTGGTGCAACTTGAGGCCATTTCATCTTCTTCTATTGCTAGTGACTTGGGAGAAGAGACCAACACCCACCTCACCCCAACTGCCTTTCAGGTAGTTGTAGAGAACAATGCGGTTTCCCCTCAGCCTTCTCTTCTCCAGACTGAACAACCCCAGTTTCCTCAGTTGCTCATTGTAAGACTTGTGCCCCAGCCCCCTCACCAGCTTCGTTGCCCTTCTCTGGACACGCTCAAGCACCTCAGTGTCCTTCTTGTAGTGAGGGGCCCAAAACTGAACACAGTATTCGAGGTGCGGCCTCACCAGTGCCGAGTACAGGGGCACGATCACTTCCCTACTCCTGCTGGCCACACTAGTTCTGATACAGGCCAGGACGCTGTTGGCCTTCTTGGCCACCTGGGCACACTGCTGGATCATGTTCAGCCGGCTGTCAACCAGCACCCCCAGGTCCTTTTCTGCCGGGCAGCTCTCCAGCCACTCCTCCCCAAGCCTGTAGCGTTGCATGGAGTTGTTGTGACCCAAGTGCAGGACCCGGCACTTGGCCTTATTAAACCTCTTACAGTTGACCCTGGCTCATTGATCCAGCCTGTCCAGATCCCTCTGCAGAGCCCTCCTACCCTCCAGCAGATCAACACTCCCACCCAACTTGGTGTCATCTGCAAATTTACCGAGGGAGCACTCAATCCCCTCATCCAGATCATCGATAAAGATATGAAACAAAATTGGCCCCAGAACCAAGCCCTGGGGAACACCGCTTGCAACCACCCGCCAACTGGATTTAACGCCATTCACCACAACTCTCTGGGCTCAGACGTCCAGCCAGTTCTTTACCCAGCGAAGAGTAACCTGTCAAAGCCACGAGCCGCCAGTTTCTCCAGGAGAATGGATGGGAGACGCTGTCAAAGGCTTTACTAAAGTCCAGGTAGACAACATCCACAACTTTTCCCTCATCCACTACGCAGGTCATGTCCTTCTTGTGCTGGGGGCTCCAGAGCTGGATGCAGGTGGGGTCTCACCAGAGCAGAGTAGACGGGCAGAATCACCTCCCTCAACCTGCTGGACACATTTTTTCACGTAGATATACATTAGGTGTAGTAGACAAGTTCATGGGGTGTAAACAGATTTTAGGTAGATGAATCTCATTTTAAGCACATTTTAGAAAGTGTTGGTACCATCCATATTCCACAGACAATGGAAAGAAGTATGTTTATGGCCAGTGAGCCTCCCCACCCCAAATCTGATCACCAGCATGTGCCAAGCAGAGCCACGGGGCCAGCACACACTAACAGTCCTATAGTCCTATCAGTTCTTCATAAAGTCTGGAGATTGCTTACATTATATCAAGGTTCATTGAAGCAAACACATACTCTCTGTCAGCCAGCTGAGCCAAAGATACCTACCTTGACAGTAAACCATTGGGAAGATGGCATTAAAATGCCTCTTTGCCTCTATCCAGTGTAATGTGAAGGCAAAACTCCTTTTAAAAATTCGGTGCACTGCAAGAATTGTGCAAGCTGCTAGAGTCAGATATTAAAAATTCAGAAGTCAGCCGCACTTTGATGAGCATTTTAATTAAATGGTACCTAAATGTGAGCTGACATTCTTGAATGTCCCTTAATAGGACATTCCAACCAACACCAAATCTAGAAAATAAGCTGTATTCAACATCCTTAGTAAAAGGGTTTGAATGACATTGCCACAGCAGGATGTAAAACCTGGGTTTATATAGAAGCAACCGGATGATTAGGCTGAAATAGATTTAGAGATGAGATTTAGCTAGAATGGACAGAAAAGATGTGGATGGGTAGACACAGTGCAGAGATGGAGAGATGAAGAGATAGATACAGCAGATAGATTCTCATGAAATAGTCTTTCCGTGTTTGGTGTGCAGCTGCATAGCACCTGCCTGACATTTACAGCAGATAGCTTTTATTCATTTCATGGGATATTCATCAAAATGTGGTTGAGAGATGGAGAAAATTCCAAGTATGTGTCATCACTTTACTGGCTGGTGCAGCTGTTTCCTAAAGCACACAATGATGTTGTGTTGTTAAGGAAATACACTGTCACCCTGCTG
>NW_010519769.1:28634-65151 GCF_000687285.1 Phaethon lepturus
TTTAGTTTTATTGAGTAACATTACAATAATGATGGGAGATAATAGACTAAAAATACTGTTTATTCAGTGAGAATGGACAAAAACTTTACTGTCCATGAAAGAATCACTTCATGTACAGAAAATAAAAATTGTGTTATTTATTTAGCTAATATTAATGAATTCAAGCTACCTTTTTAATAGTCCTGGTGTAAAACACTTCCTGACACAAGCTTTGATCAAGGATAAGAACCGGCAAGCATCCTTAGCAGCAGAACTCATCAGAAATACCAGAGCTCAGACTACTGGAATCAGACAGAGACTGTATCTATCGAGTCTATCAGACAGCAAATAATTATGCTGGGAAATGCATGACTGAGATAGATAGGAAGGGTTCTTGTTGTTGTGGGGACATTGAATTCATAAATTTCTGATCATACCAAAGGCTCATGTTACCCTTTCCCTAGAATAAACCTGTCCTTATTTTACATCTCTTTTTATAAGATGCTAAATATTTCTCCAAAAATGATGCTTTTTGAAACATTTATTCAAGATATTTTTGATGATTATGATGGTATTGCAGCCACAGCCCCACAGGACTAGACTGTTAATTGCATGGAACTCTTTTGCACAGGCAAATTCAACCTTCCTATTTTATTTCTTTAGATTTTGCAACTGTTGCAGAAGAAAAAGAAACCTGCCGTAGTATTTCATTTCAGAGGGGCAGCTGGGACCCATTTTCTGGTTGCGGTTTCATTTGTAATGATTCTTCATAGATTTTTCTTATGTTTGAACGTATGTTTTGAGGTTCTTACCTGAATTAACAAGACCTTCATGCACAAGCTCAGGGGAAAGATAGAGGGTTTATATGGTTTGTATGGGAGACTGTGTGTTGGTCCCGACTGGGTCAAAACCAGACTTAATTTCATGCAAGGCCCCATTCGTGCGCGTCACCTGCCCCATCCTCAACCTGCCACCAACCTCCCACACATCTGAGCTGCCCTTCTGGGAGGGTCACCTTGCACCCCGCGCTGCCCATGCTAGCTCAGGGGCATCACCGCATAATATAATGACAAACCCCAACCTTGGGCTCAGAAAAGCATTCCCTTGAGGGCAAGCTTGCAGTACACTCAAGCTACAACATGGCTGTGGGACAAAAGCAAAAGTAACACCTTCAGGCCCAGGATTGCCCAGCAAACTCGTATGAGCTCCCCTTGCACGGCTAAAGGCCGATGTGCCAAGGCAGGGCACCAGCAACGTGTGATCTGCTATACCTGCCTGGCTGGAGCAAAGGCCTGTAATGGTGCTGGAAGCCAGGAGAGATAAAAAGAAGAAGGCTTCTACAAATGACAGAGAGGGGAAAAACAGTGTTCAATAGTTTTATGATGTTTGCTTATTTATTGCAAATCTAAAAAAAAATAACCTTCTTCAAAGAAGCTGCTGCAGAGGCCCGAATGCTGAACTACTGACGTAAGCCCTTAGGACTATCTCTGCAATCACAGCTACGGTGACATGCAGTTACTGAACCCGTCCAGGCCATCTGTGGTGGCAGATGAAGAAAGGAGTTGAGATGCACTGTTGTAATTCATGGGGAAAGTTTCAGAGCTCCCTGAGAGCCCTCACTGTTCTAGAGGCAGCGCTAACCACTGTAACCACAAGCTTTTCTAACTTGAGCACTCGGTAGCGTCCTCTCAACTGAAAGGATGGGGGATTCAATTCATAATGCAAACTGTCCATTGAAGCCTCCTGCAGCTAAGTAAGGAACTCACGAGGGTTGGAACATTTTAGGCTTTGTCCTTTAAAACAAAGTTGTTAAACTATGACCTCATGGTGCCTCTATCATTACCATGGCCTAGATCCAAAGGCAATTGAATTCAACTCCTATTGACTTCAGCGGGCTTTGGAACAAGCCCTCTTCCACTTCAGCACAAGGATATTTTTAATGAATCAAGACAGCCTCATCAGAATCCGTTTTGGCCTTTAAAAATGGAGTGTACTGTTGCACTGGAACTGAAAGTCTCATCATGATGCTTGGCTATAATATCAGGATGGAAGGAGATATAAAAGCCCTTTTCTTGCATCAAGCTGCTCCTGCTGGAGCTGCCTTTTTCTTGTTTCTTGTTGCTAAAATAGCGGTACTATTGTTTGCTTTTATTGGTCTGATCTTTTGGGATTTGGAAATCTCTTCTAGGGAAGAGGAGGGCAACCTGCATGTGCATGCACACACACATACACACACACACCTGCCTTGTGTGCTCATTGCTGTCTATATTTCTGAAGAAGTATTTTATCTTCATTGTCCACAAGTCACTGGTTGTCTATTCAAAATAAAATTTTTACTTATTTATAATCCAGGACAGATTTCTCAGAAGAATCCACTATCATATTGCTCTGCACAAGCACTTTTTCCATGTAGCAGAACAACTTTCATACTCTTTTTGTGCTCAAAGGGAGACTTTTTGACTTCCCTGCCTTTAGTTTTCACAGTGTGTTGTCCTGTCTTAAAG
The DNA here is from genome assembly GCF_000687285.1 of Phaethon lepturus. Classification (NCBI taxonomy): domain Eukaryota; kingdom Metazoa; phylum Chordata; class Aves; order Phaethontiformes; family Phaethontidae; genus Phaethon; species Phaethon lepturus. The sequence goes on from NW_010519769.1 coordinate 31,118, forward strand.
GCTGAAACAATTTCATTGTAACATAAACAGGAGATATTAATTAAAAAAAGAAAAGAGTAGAAAACAAAAAAGAGATTTAATTTGTTACTATGTTACTACAGAGCAGCTCCTTCGCAGTCTAAAAAAACCCCAAACAAACTGGATTTTTCAATCATATTTCTATCACATTATAATGTGTTACAGGCAGTGATAGTTTGCATTTCAGATAGTAATTAATGATAGATGTTGACTGTCATATGTATAAAAGAAGAAAATCCCATTTCATAAGTAAAATATAAAACTGAAGAAGGATCTCTCACTTGATATTTCAAAATCTGAATAACTTCTTAGGTTTTTATGTTTTGCAATACTTGTTTCATAAGAAATGCATTGTTCTAAATCAGAACGAGAACACATTTCAACATGTTACAATTTCTTTTTCAAAATTAATTACAATTTTCAGCTGCCTCTGAACTGTAAGAGTAGAAGAAGTTAAGAAGACCTGTATTGCAAGCCAAAAGGTCTTTATCTTGCTTGATATTAATAGAACTCGTAAGAGTAAATATTCTGAGATTTCACTGAGCTCTGTGGATGGAAGTCACTACAGAAGTGGAGAGTGTTGTTATTAACAAGAATAACAGTGATTTCAGGTCCTGAGCTAAAAAGAGCCAGGGTACGGAAAGAGCCCGATCCAAAGCCCTCTGGAGTCAATCAAAGTCTTCCCATTGCTTGCTGTGGAACTTGATTCAAATTGTGAATTTCTCATGGTGACATCTGTGCATCCTTCATTGATGGATGTCGTGAAACAGTGCTGGAGACGATCACAAATAGATGCCATTGCTGCAAAAAGACAATTTCCTGGCTTTGTGTAGTGTTTCTTCAGTTTTTCATGCCATTCTTTGAATGTCATCATTCATCTGTTTCCCATGGCTCCTTTCTGTTTCCTACTTTGATTTATTTTTTTTTTTCTTTCACAAGATAAAGTAATAACATATACAATCAGATGTAAAACATTATTTTGGAATATGACCAGTCAGACATTACACTCCGCACTCTGTTTTACTCTGCAGTGTTTTGTTTCTTTGCAACTATTGAGATCGCTTTTTTCATTCTCATAAAATACCTTACAGGTAGGAAGGGTGGAAATGAAGTACAGCATTGCATTTGTGACAACCTGAAGAATAACACCTTGCCTCCTCTCCCATGTGAGATTAAATTATGAGTCACATCTTTTCCTGCCACTCCTCTGTGTGTAAATTCTGCTGCTATCTTGCATTAGAAATGTGGAGGAAAAATGAAAGTGCAGCTGTCTCCTTCCTTTTCACCTCACAGGAAAACAGATTAATAGGATTTTATGCCATTGCTTTGGGAGTAGGGGAGAGTTTAGGTCCAGCTGGGGTCTACCACACACGTGCAATATTGTGTGAGATCAATCTGTGTAAGGCTTGCATGAGTACTACCAAGTCTGACTACTGGTCCTCAGTGCATGTATTGTTCTGCAGTATAATTGTCCAGCTCATAGCTAGCCCAAAGGGACTAAGAAATAATATAGTACACACCTGGAGAACAGTAACTTGCCAATATGTCCCTGGGAATGTTATCTTCACTTTGATCTACACAAAGTGGGAGCAGGAACAATTTGTTTTTGTGCAGCGTGGATGTGTAGGTTTAGAAAGAATCTCTAGATTCCAGAAACACCATGGTATGGCCGGCTTCTGAGGGATTATTTCACTCCACTAAAACAATAAGAAGACAAAGAGAGTAGAGATTTAGTCTATTGACTTCCCAGCTAAGTCTGACTTGGCAAACAGCACTGCCTGCTCTTTCTTTCCCATCCTAAAAAGCTTTCCTTCTGCTCTGCAGCCGATATGTGCAAAGACAGCAAGCTTTGCCTCCAGCCAGAGAAGTATTTTGTTCTGTTTTAAATCTAGTCAACCTGGCACAACTAGCGTGCCAAACTGTCCCACTGTTTGGTTATCAAAAAGAGAATAAGGTTGCTGAATGTGTCTACATCAGATCTTAACTTTCTGCACAAGTAAACTTGCCTTCTATTGCCGGTTTGACATCAGCCTTTGAAACAAGGCTTTCCCTTACTAACGTTTTTGCCCAAATACCCTTTTCTCAGTGACCTTTTGTTTCTTTAGCTCTCATCAGTCCCAAAGTTTTGTTGAAACTGTTTCAAAGACAGATATTTTGCCCTCTTACTTTCTTTTCTCAAAGCCTCTGTAAAACTGAGCCCATTGTACAGGGCGGTCTGTCCTTCCACACATTTACTGTGTGCCATTAGCGGGGCAGGGAAAAGCCTCTACCATTTATTAAGCAAGACTTTATCTCTCTTGTTCACAACCAACCACTTACCAATGATATGAATACTTACAACCCTGTAACCATGTGAAGCAGTCCCTGGGACAGAATCAGACTCTTTCCTGCATGTGCTATCCTGAGTACTTGCTGCCAGGGGCTGAGGTTTTGGTAGCCTTCCTGTATTATAAAACACCTTAGGGACCGTAATGACTCACTCAAGTGTCCAAATGCACCTCTGAACTTTCCAGAATGTTTGGAGTAGATGTTACTTGAATGGTTATTGATAACACGAGGTCTTAGCATGGATTTAGAGTTGTTGGACAGCAGAGTTCAGAGAGGTTTCAGGAGGTCCCAATCCTTCACCAGTACACCCTTCCTATGAACTATTTGTCCATTCTGTTGTTAAAACCTCTAACACTGGGAAATCCCAAAATCCTTAACCTGTTCTGGGACTTCACTAGCTTAGCCATTAGTAAATCTTTGTTTCTAGCTTCATTCTCCCTTTTTTGCAGGCCAAAGCCACTGTTTACCCATCCACTACAGACAGAACATGCCTCAACTAGACAATGTCTTGCTCTGAGGAAAAGCAAGCAGCTCAAGCATTGCAGGATAACATGCTATAGTGGGAAAAGGTGATAGTAAATGACCACAAAGCCCTGCCAGGTGAATTTTGAGATAATCTTTGATTCAGCCATATACAGTACATATTTTCAAATGACTCCATAGCTCCTGGTTCATAACTCAGAAGATTACAGTTCAGGTTTTCAAGGGCTGCAGATGCAAGCAGTTGGCTGGGGAGTGACCAGTTTTCAGGCAGAAACTCAACACCTACCCAGCCATTTGAAGGACTGTCCAAACTGAAGAGAGCTGAAGTAATCTTTTGCCAACAAACCCCCCCTGTGCAGCTGGGATTGCAGGCCACAGCCCACCCGACAGCCAGGAGCTGGGGCATCCTCTTGAGACACTTTCTCATTTGCTCAACTCAGCTTCTGGTGTGGAGGCTTGCAATAACCTTCCTCAAATGCTACATATACTACAGCAGCCTTGTAGGCCACTAATTGCAGAATCCCCAAAACATTCAAGACTGAAAAATAAATGGTTTTTATTTTCATTCTGTTCCCCAGAACCTTTTAACTTTGACTTAGAAAAGGACTTAGAATACAAAATAAAAAATTAAAAAAAAAAGAGTAGTTTTTTCATCCTAAGTCTTACTACTCCAGAAACAATATTATTGACCATGGTCTTCAGATGTAGGACATTGTGTTTTCAAACAAAAGTGAATCTAAGATGTAATTGTGAGCCTTAAGTTTAGCTAAAATACATTAGAGAGATAAGACTTGCCAAAAATATGTTAATGGCAACAGTAAGAGAGTTTAGTTTGACTTCTATTTTTTGAACTTCATTTTCATTAATAAAATATCACTTTGGAATATAAAACTACTCAGAAACAGATAAATACTTGTGTTAAGCAAGTCTTAGAGAGTTACACCATATGAAGAATAATTATTTAGCACATTTTTGAATAACGAAAGATCAAAGCATTCATCTTTCATGGGGATTTTTGAATGTAGCATACCCATCTATTTTTAAACTGATGAATTGCTCTAAAACCAAAGATCAGTCAGACAAATGAACCAAAGAGGACTATAGACTGCTTATAAATATTCAAAGTGAAGACATATGGCTTCTGGCATCGGTGTTCTGTGGTTATGTTGGAAGAGAGACACAGGAACTAGAAGAGAATGGAAAGAAAGAATATTACGTAAAATGATATTGATTTAAACTATGAATGTCCTAATATGGACCTTTTCATATACAGGCTACATCTGGATATATGGAATTGTGAAATGTTAGCTGGAAAAAGCACACCTGCATACCTGATGGGTATGAACAACAATAAACAGAGGAGTCACAAAGGTGGCCCACGTGTTTTAGGTGGGTTTAGGCAAGTCTACTGCGCAGAGAACTCGGCTGACTGTTTCTAATCAGAGTGCAGAACAGAAGAGACAAAAGTTTAACCATTTGCAATTTTTACTCTTAATCAACTTCACTTTGTGTTTCCATGTACGGCTGTATCAAGTTCACTGTTTCCACTTTCTCCAGTATCGGCTGTTTCCCTCAGGAATTCAGCTGCTGAAATACAAAGCGTGCGCAATACTCTGTTTCCATTTCCCAAAAATGTTTCTAGGCTTTTTTATTTTCTTTTTCACAGAAATAGCACTTGAAGCCAGCAAGTGTATCCTGTTGGCTTAGAAACTAGAATGGGAACCGACCTCTGTAGTAAACAGTCAGGAACATAACCCTCTAACCAGTCCCACAAAAACACACACGCAAAAGAAAACAGAAATAATAAAATTCTCAGGAAATTTAAGCAGCTAAAAGTTATTAATCTCAGACTGTAATTTTACAGTGACTTCAGTGATTCTTCTGATGGCCTGCTAAATGGGCATGTGGAAAACGACCCTCCAAGTTCCAGTGTCAGTTCTTGGGAAGGGAAGAACCAAATGGTTTTTGGAGGAAAGGCCCATACCAGCCTTCAGTCAGGCTGGCTTGGGCTACCAGGAAACCAGCCCAATGCTCCTTCAACATCATTGGAGTGAAACAGTGAGCAGTTTCATCTCATCTCATCTCATCTCATCTCATCTCATCTCATCTCATCTCATCTCATCTCATCTCATCTCATCTCATCTCATCTCATCTCATCTCATCTCTCTTAGACACCAAACCTAGAGACAAGTCTAAATCTCACATAATTTGTGAGATAAGCCCCCTCTGGAGGCAACTGCTTCTTTCCGTTGAATGTAATAAAAGCCTTTGCTGTCTAGCTATCTAATTTGTAGACATCCAGTTTGGGTGAGATAAAAAACTGCAAGAATCAGGGCGAGAAACTCAGTTTTGGGCTCCTCACCACAGCTTTGTGAAAGGAATGAATGAATTACTCTGCAGAGCGGTAGAAATGAAGCACACCAAATGTAAATACTGGCAGTCTGTATGTATGTATGTAAGAGGGAGAGAGAGAAAAAGATTTTGACAAAATAAGGCTGCCTTGCAAATCTCTATTTCTTTTAAACACATTTTCACTGTTGCTACCTATATCCTAGTCCCCAGACTGAAGTGGGAACTTGCTGAGTTGTGTTGCTTGTTACCTGACCACTGCTAGAACCATCGCTGCTGTTCTAATGCAGCTTCCTTTTCTGCCTTTTAAAATCAGAAGCTTCTCCAAAATATTTAAGGACTTGTCTGTTTGGTACAGCAAAAGTCAAAGAAATATATATAATATAAAACAAGTGACTTTGTGGCTGCCTTTGGATCCATTTCTCGACTGGTCTTAGCATTTGTTTCTAACAATGAAGACAACAAAATGCTCTTAGAAACCAAGGATGGGAAAATCAGGGTCAGAAGCTTTGCAAAGGTGGTATGCAGCCATATTTTATTGGAAAGACATCAGGATTCTATAACCAAGGTGAGCACAGGCTGGGATCTAAAAGCCCAGTCTTCTGCGAGAGGCAGCAGTTCCCAGCCCTCTCTCCTGAGGGGTGTGAACCTCTCATTGATGGCACGTTATCTGGCTGAGAAGCAGTGTCTCTGGCTCCTGTCAACTTCCTACCAGCAGGCTTAAACTCTAATTTGGGCAGGAAAAATATGACTGGCACAACACCCTTGAAAAGGTGCCAGTCCCTGATTTCACTCCACCTTCTGCCAAGGTCAAATTCTTCTCAATTTCCAAACTCATTTCATTCAGTTTTATCCCCTGTGGTTAAGAAGAGTTTCCCACGGACACCTTTAGAACTGCTTCGTCATTCTTTATATCAACAGAACTCTTAATAAAAGTTAAGCAATGAGGTGTTAAATTTACAGAGTCACAAGGTTTGGTTCTTGAACTTGCTCTGTATGAAGTTGCAAAGTGTCCCCTCTTTGGTGACCCTTGCTGAACGAAGGCAAGTCTATTTGTGTTCAGACGGGTGTGAGTGCTGCTACCACTGAGGGAAAGTGTCCTGCCACCGTCCTGGCTTGAGTAGATTTGCATAGTGGGTGCAAAGTAATCCTGATATGCACTTTTCTACACAGACAGTTTATCAAACACAGTAAGAATAAATAGTCTTTTACACAGGTATTTTATGAAATGAAGTATGTACGTTTTTTCACACAAACATTTTATACCTGCTCAATTTGCATTTGGTGGTTTTCCTCCTTTCACTTGTATTTGCATGGTGTTGTTTTTTTAATTACACTGCTGTTTGTTTCCCTTTTTTATTAAATACAGTGTCATCTTGTATTCTGCTGGACGCCTCTCCTCTGGCTCTCTGAGCTTTCGCCCTTGCCCCCACTATGAATCTGCTCTGTCAAGTTTTCAGCTGACATAACATTGCTCATACCCAGGAAGATACTGGGCTCCTACTGCTTTACCACTCCTGGTTGGCTATGGATTAAACACACAGACTGTCTTCAGCTGCCTGCAAGGTCTCACTGTTTTGCTAACTGGGACCACATTTTTCAGAAGTGGCAATTGGGAAGCATGCTCGTGGGAGAGAGGGGTCATGGGTACACGTCACTCGATCACTGCTGGCTTGCCAGTCCATATGGAAAAAAACTGGGTCTCATTATCTCCGTGCACAGAAGAAACACAGTAATTTAAAACAATATCCAAAATAACTGGCAATAGTAATTTGTGGAACTATCTGAAAACATGCTAGAGTAATTCAGATGCTATAAATCCTCTGGTATCATCTGTGGCTATAAACAGTGCTGGCTACAGGCAGCACAGATACAAAACACAGAGAGAGACCCACAGTAAGAGAGTCACAGCTAAAGCAGTACTCCTCAGAGTAATTGAGGACGAGTAAATCTGTTTGCTTTCTTGTCTCTTACTCATTCTTCTTTAGCCTCCCAGGTTTCTTCGGAAAGCTGATTCTAATGTGGTATCACACACCAGAATGCTTCCATACTCAATCTTGGGGAAGTGTCTACACCCACAAATATTTCTGCTAAAGAACTGAGTAACTTTTTTTATTCAAAAACATGGCTAACAGAGTCTTTGTTCATCTCTTTGATGCTCCATGTGTGGAGACAAGAGGAATTGGGAAAGGTGCCTGGACTTCTCTCTTACATCTGGCAAGTGGATCAATTCTCCAACACTCTGCCTGGAGGGCATGTGTCAATGTGTTGTTCAGTGCTTGTTGCTACTTCTCCCACATGTTCTTCCTCAGTTATTGCAATGAGTAGCTGTTCTGACATGGAAATTAGTCACGATATTCAGAGATTAGTTATGCAATACCACCAATCCCCAATGCCGAAGTCCAGGGTGACATTATCTTCTGGAACTTACACTGTCATCAGCACATCTTGTGCAATAACTGCTAGAAATTGTGTTGAGACCACAGAAGCAAATAAGGGTGGAGAGACTTACGGTCAAAGTGCCCTCCAAGTAGCTCCAACCACTTGAATGGTAGTGATGTTCACAAGCCTTCAGGACTGCCTAACTCCTGAGGCATTAGCAGCTTAGTTCAAGGTCTTCTCTTGCATTCTTCATTTAGTCAAGAACTAAATGCACAGTAACACCTGACTGTAGCCTTTTTTTCCCCCCAGATGGAGATAGCTTTCCATTCCAGTAAAAAATAGCATTTCTCCTTCCATTTAAAAAGAAAGAGAATATCCTGTTTAGTCAATGGTAGGTTGTTTGTGGCTACCTGATACCTGGAACATGTAATTCAGGACAGACTTGGCACAAAGGAAATAACTTGCATGCAAAACATTTCATACAAACAAAAGAATAAAACCCCAGCACCTCCATGGATTTATTACTTATTCAGAAATCCTACTTCTGGAGCTTGTGCTGAATCTGAGTTTTGGTTTTGGTTTGTTTGTTTTATTGGTTTTTTTTAACACATTAATTCTGGTCTTCCTAATGAATTAAACTTGCAGATATGGATGCTTATGGTTCAAAAGCCAGTAGATGGACAAAAAGAATCCAGAACTTCCCTTTTCTTTATGATTTAGGCCTTTACACCTCTCTTGATTTTCAGGAAGCTGCCTCATATATGGGTCCCTCATTCATCATATAGGGGTTACTTCTGTGTTACGCCAGGACAGAGGCTGCAGGAATCTGCTGCGGGGAAATCTCAGTCTTCGCAAGCTCTCCCGCCAGCCGTTGTCCCTACACAACATGCACAGTATGTCTGCAGGTGGAACTGCAAAGTAGCCTCGCTGGTACAGATTTGCAGAGCTGGCTTTCCGGGTGTAAAAATGTTATCTAATGGTTAAAAACTTGAATTTAGCCCTTTATGTTGGAAAATGTATGTAATATATGACTCTTGAGCAATGCAGAGCAGCAGAAGAGAATGAAGAATTTGGGACTTTGTATTTGAATGAGCAAATGAAACACCTGTTAGGCTGGAAAGCGTAACTGAATTTTCGTTGAGTTCTCTCTGTTAGCATCAAAGTGTTGTTAAGGCTAAAGTGTCATCATATTAAGGCAGGTACTGAACATTTCTCAGATGAAACCCATTCTCATATCTGATTACTGAGCCCATGAATCAAATCTTTTTAGAGAAATTGTTAATGGCAATGTTTGTTGAGCTGTTCCTATTAAAAATAACATGCTTTGTTTTACTCATAGGGGTTTACTGAAGTTTAACAAGATCTGTTTCTTTCAATCATTTACTACCTTTTCCTGTTATTTCCCTTTGAATTTTCTTTTGTCTCGTATCTTTATATTAATTCAAAGTCATAATTTTCATTGGCAGTTTGTTACATGTTCAAATTATTGACCACAAGATTTGTTTACCAAAGAAAGAAAACACATTAGTAGCAAAAGGCACCTTTGATATTGTTTTCACAAAAACAAAATCAGAAGGCCAGGCTAAATCCAACATATAAGTAGAGGCCATCTTGCCTGGATTGTAATTAATTTTGAATTCTTCCTGTTGCCATGACACCATGTATAAAAAGAAATACGCCATGCATTGTGCAGCATTCAAGAGCTTGTTGGAGTTTTGGGGTTTGTTTCTTATGTTTAAAATAGCAAGAAAATTCCATTTTAGTGAAAAAAAACTCAGCAGTAACACCACAGGTTTTCCTCTCTGTGGAGTGGGAAAGGGGTGGATGCCAGATATCTTTTGAAATCTTGCTCATTGAAGGAAATAATAATAATGCCTTAGAGATGTCTGTTTAAATTGCCTGATTCTATTCCTGACAAATCAAGTGATTATCACCTTTTCTAATCTTTGTGGACTGCCCTCATTTAATATGCCTCTATGGCCACCCCCTCCCAGCTGCTCCAGGGGCAGTGATCACCCAGAGTGCAGGACACAACCCACACACCCATCACACGAGCCTTATGTCGAGTCCTCAGCAGCTCTTCCAAGATGCTAGGAAAGGGTGATTTCTTCAGGGTGGAAATACTTGTTTTACACAAAGTACATACAAGACATTCCAGAGAGTAACGGAAATTTTTTTGGACCTCATGTTCTGACTGCTTTTATGGCCTTTAAAGAGATTATGATATTTTCCTGTAGACAGAAAAGGTTTTCCTTCCCCTACCAACACGTTGAGCGCTCCTTGTATCCAGGAGCTTTTACAGGTCATAGTGTTTCACACGTGGTTGTTGAATAGTCAGAAACATAAAGCCATATAAAACCCTTCCACTGGGGCATCGTTAGTTGTTCTGTTGGCAAATCCCACCCAATGCAGCCTCCCGACTGAGGCCAATAACTGTTGCTTGAAGCAGGACGTAGTTGTCTCTGTGGGGCTGCTGCCCACCCGTGTTTGGAGATGATCATCTCTGAGCAGAGACAATCGTGAGCATTTCTTACCGAAGTGCTGTGAGCCACAGCAAAGGGGCAGGCAGGCAGGTCCCAGCTGCTTTGCTGGCATTGGATAGCAGCTAGAGCTCCTCTGCGAGCTTCATATTTGTGTTGGAGTAAGGAAAGTCATAGTCCATCCAGCCAAAATAAGTGTTATAACCTTATTAAGCTGTGCTGACAGGCTGTGCATTTGAGGTTGCCTTCAAAAGCTTTAAAGACCTTAAGTACTGAGTGTCCTGAAGGGTCATTAAGGTATCCTGTGATTTAAAGCAGATGTTGCTGGAACCTCAGGCATTTCTCAGTTTCCTTTGCCTCGCAGCCACAGGGTCTGGCCAGACCCTGTGGCTCAGAAGGGGTTTTCTCAAGCACAACGGTGAAAGCTATCAAAAGGAGATGGTTGCATTCTACAGAACCCTTTTGGGTTTAAAGGGAGCTCTGGGGTGTATCTAAAAGGACCAAGGATGCTGCTTGCAGGTACTGTAGCTTCTCACATTCATTTCCCACAGACAAAGGGCAGAGAAAGTATCTGGGTTAAGTGACTCCGTTTTAGTGCAGAGGAGCAGCTGACTCAGAAGGCCAGCTCTCACATAAGGCTCTCAGATTTTAACCCAGTCACAACCTCCGCTCTGCCTCCCTTACTGAGTCTTAGTTGTAAGGAGATACCAGCAACAGCCTGCAGAGCCTGCAATGCGGCACGCCCTGAGATCACAAGTGAAAGGATAAAAATTGCTGGTTAAGGGTGATGGCACTAGGCACCAAGCACCAAACTTACCTTTCTGTCACCACATAGGTAGATGTGACAGAGAGAAAGGTGCTCTTTCTCAGCGCTTCTCCATTCTGCTGCTCTGGATTTCTCTGCTTTCTGTTTCTTACTGTGGGAAGCAGCGAGATGGGTGCTGTAGACACGCATCTTCCACAGGCCATTCTTCCACACGCAATGCTGCTCTGTACCTAGAAACCATACCCTGCTGCCAGGAAGCCAGGAGGGGTTGCAAGCATCACTGAAAGGCTGGAGGCATCCTGCACCGAGGAGGTCCTCAGTTTGTAACCACCTGATCTATGCTGAGAGTTGGGGAAGTCTGATGCATAAAATGTAGTGATATGGTGGGACCAAAATGCTCGCAGTCTGGTAAGACACACTGTACTACCCCAATCCTCTAATTGCACTGCTTTGCATAAGATAATGCAAGGTCCTGAAAAGGAAAAATGGATCCAGCTGAAAAACACGCTCCAAACACATCCCGAACAGGCTGTAACGAGCATGAACCAGAAGTTTCCCAGGAGTCCCTGGAAGTTTGGCAGGGAGATGGTGGCAGCCAGGACAGCACATTACATTTTCTTTAAAAGTTAAGAGTTTGTGTTGGTGTTGGCAGGATCCTAAAAGATACCTCCAGGCCACAAAAAATACAAGAAACTAACTTCTCACTTTGCTTAACTTAGATATGCTTGGGGGATGGGGGGGAGGAAGACACACAAACATTGGAACATATATAAATAGAGGTAAAGGCAGAAGGACTCACAGCAACCCCCCGTTGCGGCTTGCCTCCCCTGCCAAACACGTTGACTGCTAAACGGATGGTTAAAGTTATTGTTTGGACAGTTGCATTGTTTCTGCTGAACATCTGTATTGAGGAACACAGATAGGACAGCAGGCGTGGGTAGGAAGGGAGAAGAGAATAATTGGCTCAGCTACAACATCCGTCAATTATAAAATATAGCGAAGATGCAATGTTATTAGCCAATACTCGATCTGTTTTGAAAAACTGCCTTTGTGTTCCCCCTTCTTCTCTCAGTGTGATTAGTCAGTGCTCTCTGAAACACCGCCTTTTGAGAGACCTCTGGTTTGCACCTTTCATTTTACATTTGCAGATTGAAACATCTCTATGCTTATATCAATTTTCTGAAAGTTCAAATACTTGGGCTTTTTCACGTTCAGAAAAGGTTTATATACTCTTAGAGAACAGTAACATACGTTAGTACCCAGAGCCTAGAACAGCCCCAGCAGAGTATGCAGACCCCGCGTAACATCGTTATTTTTAGCCATGATATCATTACAATTATCTCTGCGGAGGTTTTGAAACACAGACTTGAAAAGCTCGGGATAGAGATCGCGTTTATACGGGTTTATGCGCAACGCTCCCGAAGCCGCACTGCCTGCAGCGGCGTTCCGAGACTGCCCCCTGCTGGCGCACGGCAGCGGCGCCCGCCGCCGGGGCCCCCCGCCGCAGCGGCTGCACGTACCCTTGCCCCAGGTTTTTCTAAGGCATCAGGAAAAGTTTATCCATGTTCCAACTCGGGTATCCCTCACTCGACTTGCTACCCCTCATAGAAGTTACAGGAGACGTCAACAAAATTAGTACGCTAATAATTACCGAGGTATGAAAATATGCATTATGCTCATCTGCCAAGGCAATCTTAAAATGAAATTTTGCACAGTATCTCATGCGTTTCTCTTGTGGGTAATCCCACAAAGTGACAGTGTCATTCCCAAGGTATAATGAGACCTCAGGACTTTGAGGCAGCTCAAGCATTTCTGCCACCCGCCAAAATCCAAAACATCATCTCAAGGGAGCGAAGAGAAAAAATAAAACGTGCTTGTTTGTAATCATTCTCAAGAACAAAGCACAGCAGTGTAGATGTCAGGAATGGCTGAGCCCGCAGACTTTAATTTAGACTGGTATGAGCAGGTCAGGCCTATACAACGTGCTAAATAAGTGTTATGCTCACTCTTCTTTAATGATATATCACTTTTTTCTCTTACAGTCCACAGCGAAATCAGTCTCTTGGATTCTGTCACACAAAACAGACCATGACAATTGAAGCAAGTAACTGGCAGAGAAAACCCTGTCAGAAAAACACAGTTATCTGTCGCAGGTGATCTCTTATGCAGCAAGATGAGCTCACTGCTCACCTAAAATGAAAATCCAAACTCAATTAAAAAGTAATGGAAAGGCTAATCCATTTTAATGGATTCTGAGCATCCAATTGATATAGCATACATAGAGTATCACTTACTCAATCTTACAGGCATTTGTTTTTACTTTTCCAGTTACTTTGGGGAAAAAAAGGCAGTGTTTTGAAGGAAGAAGTGGTTTAATTCTATTCCTAATACACTTCCTTCAACGTAAAGCTACAAAAATTATCCCAGAACCTTTATCAGTCCATTTAATATGGGCAATCTGCATTACTCCAGGATCGGATTTCTTGCTCTACAAAATTACACAGTAGAATTTCTTCTTCCTGTAGACACATATAAGTTACACTGACTAGAAGCCACATTTGACAATTAAGGACATGCTACACATAAAAGTAAAGTACCACACATCAGCTGGACACACATATTTACATACAGATTTTAGAATATTGAGTTAGGACACCTAGAATTTACTCCCAGGGGCTCTCTTCCTTGGGACCTAAGTTTAAATTTAGCATTTATATACTGATTATAGTGTTCATTTAATTTTTGGCTTAAAAAAAAAAAAAGTGGCCAAGGAACACCAGGAATAAATTACCAGTTAGCACATACAACTTGACATTGTTCTCTCCTGTGCACACTCCACAAAAGAAATGGACTACTCAATCTTTCAAGTGCATTACCATTGCTTGCATGTGTGAGCTGGTTTTCATGATTTACACCATCTAAACATTTTGTATATGTGACTCATATGTGTTAAATTATAGTCATCACACACATATTCTGCTGGAAACACCGTATGGGAGCAGAGTAACCTGATGGGAGCAGAGTAACCTGGTTCTAATCGTTCTGACCTGGTGCCTGGAAGGCAGTACTAAGGCACTCTACGACTGTTTCACTCAGTTTTAGCCATGTAAAAGTTATGTGCCCGTACGAAGGCAGCTGCCTAGACTTCTTCTGTCATCAAAGTGGGTGGGGAAAAAAAACACACCTGAGAAGCACCTTGAGAGAGCTACCTAAGCTGCCTAGACAACTATCTTAGTGAGCAGCATAGGATGGAAAGGGAAGTGTCCCAAAGACATGGGAGATGTGTCTTTGCGCTGACTACCATCAGCTAAGGCCAGACACCTGAATGTTACAACAAACTTCATCCTTAAGTGAATGAACACTGAATCTTGGTTCCCAGAGTGCAGAGTCTGGGCAGCAAAGGTTTCCTTGTACAAAATAGCCTTTTCTCCCTTCTTAATTTCAAGATTGGCAAAAGTTTCATCAGTTTTTATATATCCTGAATAAATACGATTCTTGGTATAGACGCACTGCTAACAGGCAAGTACCCACAGCATAACACGTCCTATGAGAAAGATCCTAAATGTTCTGCAATGCAAAAAAAAACCCCAACAAAACACCCCACAAAAAAAAAACCCCAAACAAACCAAAAAAAACCTTTGTGCATGCACTGAGCTTGCAGGTTGGCAGTGGCAATCTCTAGCACTACCCCCATACATGTGTCTGTACATAATTCAATGTCTACAGTCACATCTCTACTAGTACTGTTAAAACTAGTTGAATGCTAGAACTAGCACTATGGTTTTGTGCTGTAGGATTCGATTGTCTCAATCGTTCAGTTCCTAGAGGACAGCTCCTGGCACGGTTTTGATGAACTCTCCCACCCAGTGCCCAGGTACAGTTGAGAAGTTATTCTGGGGATGGGGCCACTCCTGACAGAACTTACTACTGTGGATGTGGGTCACCTCTGGTGACTGAATGATCCTGGACACTCTCCATGAATATACATGGGCTAGTTTTCCATTTAAGAATTCGACTTAGACACTTTAATTTTACACAGTGGAGACCCTGAAGTCTGTAACTCCACTTAAAAGTTTCTGCAGTGCTTGATTCTCTGATTACAGACCCATTGTGCAGAAACCCAGCCACACGGCTGAAGGCATTGGGTAGGAAAATCCTGCTACAGCAAGGTAAGCTGAACCTGGCAGAGAGACTGAAGATATGCCCAGGAGCTAAACGTTACTAAACTACAAGATAATTGCATGTGACTGAGAAATAACTCTCCTCTCTGAAAGGAAACTGCAAAGCAAAACATACCCTAATTGGCAGCAACTGACTGTGGGAGCAGAGGAACAAAGTAGAAACATTGCTTTGTTAATAATACCTGTTCCTAGAATGGGTCAAAAGCCCTTGTGGCATTTATAGACTATTTTCTGCCCAATTAATTGAACAAAATTTCTAAACCAATCTTTCCCTTATGGAGAAAAATCATTATGCTCCATGAAAATGAAAGAAAGGAATGACTGAGCAGCAGCTCTTATGTGGCTCTGATTTTTTCTTAAATTGTCAGGTATAAAGCACAGACACGGTTATTAGTTACGCATACCATTTTTTTGAAGAAATTGTGCCTGTGCTTTTTTTATGGGTATAGACCAATTGCATCCTAACAAGTGAGAAAGAATCTATGGGAAATGAAGGAAAGACTGCATCCTCAACTGCAGTTCAGGCAAAATGCAAAGTGCCTGTTGACGGACTTGAGAAAGGAAGAGTCAGAGAGAGTTAAGTATGCTCTGTTGTACAGGGGATTGGGCTGTGCCTTTAGAAGTTTCACCTCCACAACACCGAACTGAGGGGAATACAAGCTACTCATTCTGGAGAGATCTGTTACAGCCACCTCCACCAGACCTAAATCCGTGGTGCAAGAGTATACGTGCATCTCAGAGTGATGGTCTTGGAGCAGCACCCAGCTAGAGTGTACACCGATGACTGCAACAGGAGCCGGACCAGAGACCCAGATGAGGATCAAATTAGCTCTAGAAATAACCAGATTGACTCTTTCGGCTAAGCTGTGAAACGACGAGTCAGAAACTGCAGTTATGCCCAGAAGCGAGGCAGCAAGTCTCCAGGACACAGGCTGTGCTTGCTCTGAAGGATGGAGAGGCAGATTAAGCACAGGGAGTCCTACCGTAACACAAGCACTTTTCTTTAGTGAACGCGTAGCACTGAAAAGTCACTATGAAGAATCACAGGAGACACATTCATTTAAAATATCTATTGAAATTACAAATTAAACTCTTCAGTATGATTCAAAGTACAAAACACAACATTAAAAGGCATTCAACAGCTCTTTTATACATCACAGTGTTAGTGGCACAAAATGTACTTACATTTCAAATACATCAACAGAACTATTTTTACACTGGTCAAATACATTATTTATACATATGCATGACTCCTTCATGCTTATCCCTATAGAAGTTTAAAATACTCCCATGATAAAATGATACGAAAGGTTCAGTTATGTACCACATACCTGTACCTAATGTTCCTGGAATTCTTATAAGAGAGATACACAAATCAAAGCAATAATGAAGACCACAGGGCTCTAAACACAAACAGCATGCCTTACTTAGTATAAGTGCATTAGCAATTAATCACTGATGCAGGCTTTTTTGATGTCTCTAATATCACTGTCATCAAAAAACATATTCTATCTGTTTTCCTCAGGATTTTAGATTATGCATGTGAAATGTATAAATTTCGGTTTTAAAAAAGCAAATCTGCACAAAGCTTTATGCATGCTGCACCTCACTGGGATGAGAACGGCCTGTATTAAATATATTTATTCCTACACAGTAAAAGGCCTACAAGTGAACTGCACAAAACGTCATTTTTACTTTCCTGCCTATAACAATTTTAAATCAAAACCACTTCATCTTTTTCTGTTCTATGAAAATTTTATCCTGTCAGCTCCGTAAACAAGAGAGCTTTTCACCAATTTTGATTCTGTTTCCCGCATGTCAGGAGATCAGCTGTAAGCTGAAAGTTGATCCAGTCAGCTCTTATTTGGGATTCTGCCTCATTCATAAACTGGAATATTTGAGGAAAGATCATGCCACTTGGTATGTGGGGAAAGCATCCCAAGTTCTTGGCATGCTAAAGTCAGTAGTAGGAGGTTTCAGGATGAATGCCGACATGAATAAAATTGAAATATTAACATAAAACTACAGTAAGCATTTATACGTCATCTTTCCTCACAGAATCTTGAAGAACTTCAAAACCAACGAATTTGCCCTCACAGCCCTCCTGTGAGGTAGGTAAACATTGGTCCATCCGTTTAAAAGATGGTTAAATTGAGATAAGAGGAGACAAGTGACTCGTCCAATGTCACGTGGGGAAAACTCCAGTGCCCGCTGAAGGGGGTGCAGGCTGTGCGACCGACCTCTCCCAGGACCAGCGTCAGCCCCACTGATGAACGGCAAGTCTAGGGAGACGCAAAGCCTCTGGAGTCTGGCCTCCACGCTCAGTCCCATGCTCGCTTTGGACAGGACACCACTTTACCCCAACAGAACATGCTGTACTGTTACAAATTCCATTAAAAACAGCATTTGAGACAATGCAGAAAACCTAAATAATACCATAACCATAAAAATGTAACACAAGTCATGCACCGGATCTTATTTTTCTGCTGAAAGTCTAAAAAGCCAAAGCTGTTGTAACAGAATTTCATCTGAAAAGCGGGAGAGACGTTCACTTTTCTATGGTAGGGGGTTTAAATGTCAGAGTTTAAAATAATGTATTTACAGTTCAATTTCAGGGTATTAAATGTCACACAATGAACATAAGCTGTAACATAAAAATGCCCCAAACTTAATACATCACCACCAGAAGCTGCTACGTTTGAAACAAAACAGCATTAAAAGAAATCATAAAAACAAATGAAAAAATCCCCGAGAATACAGATGGACTGACATTTAGCAAACCTGAAGGGATTAGGTGTTTGGTAAATACATGTAGGCATATAGTCTATCCCAACAGCCAGGATGTGAAACAAGAGATACGTCATAAAAACCTCCAGTAGCAATTCAAGTACGTTGAGAACGGAGACAGAGATACATACTGACAGACATATACAGTTTTCTGATTATATACAATGTTATCTGTGAGCATTAATTATGAAATATCATTTTAAAGTGTCTTTATTTGTAAAGGACTTCTTTTTACTTCGTTTTTTTTTTCTTTTACATCTGGAAACGCCTTAGTTTTGACATTGATTATTAACTGGCCACACAGTGCCACGGAAAACTCAAGTTTCGCTATATTGCCACATAAAGGCTGTCTCTAAGAAAGGCACAGGGAAAATAATCCTCGTACCAGGACACTCTGGTACTGTTAACAGGCCATTCACCTCTGCTGTTTCCTACCATCCCAGGAGCAGAACTGGTCATTAGAGCCACTACCACATACAGCAAAATCCCTTAGTGCTCCCAATTAAAAAATTAACAATCCATGAAATCTTTACATCCTTTTGTCCAGTTTTTTGTTGTGGTTTTGTGTTTTTGGTTTTTTTTCCCTCCAGTTAAATAGAATTACAGGGCCAAGGATGGAAGGTCATATTTAAGCTTACCTGCAGGAAGCTGTCCTTCACAGAAGGATCTCCATTACTTCCGCACACTGATGCTGGGACTCGGGACAAGCGAGGCGCTCGGCTCAGGGTGCCTCTGGGGAGACGGACTGAGCCGCTGCCAGAGCCGGAGCGCGACAACCACTCCGCTGCCCGCTGAACACCCCTCGGGCGCTGGCAAAGAGTGATCGGACGTGCTATCCAGACTTCCCTCCAGGTATTTTTGATCAACTAAGCGATTTTTAATAACAAAGATAGCTAAAATAGTAGAAATACTGTGATAACAACAGATACTACAAGTAAAGATCTGAACTGTGCATTACCATAAACAATTGAAGGTATCACAAGGAGTTCAGACTTGCTGGAAATCAGCTATCCTTTTTCTTCATGTTATAATAGCTGAACTCATTAAAATCAAGACAAATAAGTGAACTGCAGATAACCTCCAGCTCCTGGAGCTATCATCTGTGGCTAGATACAGTTTGAATTTGTATACCATTAATCTTGGAAGAAGGGGAAGGAGAAGAAATTCAAGAGTAATTTTATAAAAAGACAGTGGCCCTTTTCAGAATTGTACCCTACAGTCTTTTTATTTAACAGATAGACAGTATAAAACGAAATATAATAAAGAAAGGAGTCATTTCCTTATGCTTGAGCTATGAAAACATATTCCCAGCCTGTGACAGCAGTCAGAAGCAGTTGCATTTAAGAGTCTTAATACATTTTGAGTGCAAAGTTATCCTGGCTTCAACATATTCATCCATCTCAGTACATTGATAATGCACAGAAATAAAGGATGATGAAAAAAACGTAAACTTCAGTCCACAAGCCTTTCAAAAGAATGTTTTCCTTCAGTATTACACACAGACATACACATTGCTTCAGGTGCTTCATATTTCATGCGAAGAACATTTTAGTCCAAACTCTTGTAGGCTTTAAAATCAGAGCAAAATGGTTTTCAACAAAATACTTCGAAAGAGAAACTACAATGACTAATAATATGTTGACTAGCACGCTTTACTACCCTGGAAACACAGCACTGTGAATTCCGCAAAACTATCAAATCAAGTGATTATTTTTCAAATGAAAACTCGTTTTGTCACAGCATTGTTATTAAAAGCATACACCATACATCATACGATGTTAACTCTGAGAATGGGCTAAGTAGTTTAAATGTAAAGTACAACTTCCACAAATATCCCAGGCATTTTTATTATTAACTACAGGGATAACCCTGATGTATTTTTATACTTAAAAGGAAAGATGTATTTTTATACTTAAAAGTTAGTCCTGTATTTTTTAATAATTGCTCTAAAGACAGAAGCAAGATATCTTGAAATTCCAAAATATTGCAATGGCACAGCTATTTACAAATTTGGTTTAAATAGGATCGTGTGTATATATATATCCATATAAAAAGATTAAGATACCTGGATTAGAAGTTACATAGCCCTGTAAGTGTAGCAGAACCCTAAACAACAGCAAAAAAATAACAATTCAGAAAAACACTAGTGGTCCAGTGGTAATCAATACCATCAATGCATTTTTAAAAGAACCTTGATTAGATAGCAGGTTTGTGTCACCACTCAACCTTACAGCTTCATCGATTAGTTTTTAAAATATACCTCTCAATCAAACAAATTTCTTATAAGACTTCAAAAAATCCTGGAAGGCAACAGGACCAACTTTGTCCCTCTAACCCTCCCCGAATTTCAAGAAAGGCATAGGATGGCCTATATGCACCTTATTGATTTTGTTATACTTGGAAAAATACGTACTAAAAAGGACACTGTGATGGCTTTAACAAAAACAGATGTGTAATAAACATGGTAAAGTCACACTAAGTTGACTATCTGATTTAGATGATAGGCAACTTAAATACATACAGGAATAAGACATCAAATTTTGAAGCAAACGGATATGCAGAAAGTTTAGATTTATATGCTTTTGGCTTGTTTTGCTGATGTCATTCAGCACAGTTCCAAGTCCGCCAGCAGGGCAACAGAGACTTTTTGCATTAATTTTAGCAGTATCACCTCTTCATTTCAGATAGCTACCCGGGTCCATGGTCTCCCTTGAGCACCAAACTTGCCTTCCATTACCCTCCTTGTCTATTATCAATTGATCTATGCAACAGTAGCAACAACGGTTCCTGGAACCAAGACTGTGTGTCAATGAAAAGCAGAACGGGGCAAGTAAGGCTACAGCAATGCAAGTGCAAGAGGGAAACATCAACAGCAACGACAAAATCAAAACACATGTTGTGACGAGTCCAGTTTTCTCTGTCTAGGTAGGTAGAGGGTCATCATCTCCTTTATTACATTTGCACTTGCAGCACAGAACAAATGGTGTAGCAAGTAGAAGGAAAGGGGAGGCCACCAGAAGTAGAAGACCGAATCCTGCAAAAATTCCTACCACCTGCAAGAGAGAATAGCACTGCGTTAGGGATAACGTCTAGATTCTGCTGACTCCAGTGTATCATCTATGTCCTTCAAAAGGATCTCAGCAAATGCCACTGACTTTACCAGAGCCAGGACTTCCCCCCAAGTGTGCGCTACAGTCAGCTCCTGTGATCAGTAAACGTGAGTGAATTCAGAGAGCAAACGTTCATATTTCATTGCTCCAGCCAGAACCGTGCCATGCCACGCAACTCAGTTCCATCACACAAAGTGAGGCAGATGAGTTACAGACTCCCACTTTCAGGTGCTCCCCTTTTTGCTGGAGAAATCTCCAAAAAGACTCAGTCAAGGTTTTGGTGGTGTTCATGGAGAATCTGGGAAGACTCCCACAAACCTCCCACCAGCAGGAACACAAGCTTGGGAATCTCAGCCATAGATTACAAACATTACGGACTATAGGAAGACTCTGCATATGCCAAATGACTTTTTGTGGTCAGACCTGAGCTCATCCTGCTGCTTCAGGGGACATGACCTAACGCTTTCTAAAAGCATTTTTTTCATTTAGATTTCTTGATCACCCTCCTCTCAGCATGGGCACAGGATCACAGACCTACCCATCCTGTCAGTGTGCCAAACTCTATTAGTTTCTACAGAGTTTAAATTTGGAAAATTATTAAAAAAACATACAAGTTGAGGTTCGTTGCCTGAGGAAGTTTCCCATTTGTCATCAGCAACTGTAAGAGTAATGCTGCAACAATATGCCTGCAAATTATTTGAGAAAAGAGTTTAGATTTTTTCACATGAGAGTCTCTGTGACTGATTTTGAATAATGAAGGCAGGAGTGGAACACTAATCTGTTAGCAAAACCTCACAACAGAAGGCAAAATGAAATTAGAGTGCAGTACTCATTAAAGAATTCATCTAGCCAGGGCTAGATACGCCGCTTCAACTAACTGGCAAATATTTAATTAGCCATAGTATAGATAGGATGATTTACTAGTACTTTCGTCGGCCACGGACGATTTCACGTTCTGATTACTGCGTATTTCTTTTCGCAATTCCGCTCTCCAGGGATCTTCAGACGGGCTGAGGGGAAAGGCTGGCTGCGGGAGATGGCGCTGCGGGACAGCAGTCACCGCCCTCAGGCTGCCGCCTGCCGCGCCGAATTCTTTCAGCCTTGGATTTTGGCTGTCCAGGGATAAGCAGCTCAAACTTCTTTGCCCTAAAAATCTTATTTCTTGCCAAGAACAGTGTCTTTTTCAGCTTCAGAGGCGTGCACATTTCATTACTCGCTCTTTTTTTGGAGATCCTGACAATCTGTTGCAACTTCCATTTACTTATCTTTGCATTTATTTACTACAGACATAAACCAAAGCTAAATTCTCAACTCCTTTAAAAACTGTGAGCTGCAGCTATTGCCATACTGCTCTTCGGAGACAGGATGCCCTTGCCTACCTCTTTGCAGCCCAGGTTGAAAGTGTGCTGGTCAGACAAAGCCAAGCTGGAAGTTAGCAATTCAGCGGACCGGGCTGACTATTGTAATTTTTATGACATATCTATTTACACCTTCCTTGTAGCCTCAATATGCCACCAAAGAATTCATTAAGTTTCATTTTGTTTGGTTTATTTTGTTGTTTGTTTTTCTTTGTGGGGTGTTTCTTTGTTTGGTTTTTAAACAAAACTGCCTGCTGAGTATTACTTATTTCCTACTTGGTTCTGTTGCTTCTGAAGAAGTTGTTGCCCTGCTCAGCATCAAGCCATTCCCTCTGGCCAAAACAAATATTTTTTTTTTTTAATCCACAAACAATAAACCAAAGGCTCACCTCAATTTGCCTTGGAAAGGAACTTAACATAAGGAAACGATTGCAATGTTGATTTGGCTTTAGTGGGTTTAGCAGAATTATATCCTGGCTGGTGGAGACTTGTCACTTTCTTTCTCAACAATGACCAGAAAATCAAACATACTGTCTACCAACCATATTTGCACTAACTCCTGTGGCTAAGAACAGATTCCAGATATCACACTAATCACATCATTTTACAGGTACATCAAGAAAGCTTATGTACCCACACACTTCCTAAGATACCACTGGCTAAGCCAAGCAAGACCCTGTCCACAGCTCAGGCACCCAGGGGTATATGCGGAGGGAGAGGGGTGCGATCCTTCTCCTTTTACTTCAGTTTACTGTTTTTAACTTCAGTTTAGCTGTTTGTCCAGACTTAAGGTTTATTCTCTAAACTTGGGGTTTATGCTCAAATGGAAGTAAATCTGTACTTCACAAAAAGCACTTCATCTCAAGCTGAGGTATGTATTTACTGGCACACAGTTAATTTAGGAATAGATGACTCAGATACCCAGATGTCCCTGTTTCTCTAAAGTGACTGTAAAGGCAGTTGGTTGGACTAAGTCACACACTGGCATTTATTTTGTGTGCAGTGAAGTAGTGCAGAGAGCTCTTCCATTACCAGCATTCACGCTGGGTCCAGCAAGGCTGAATCTAGACTACAAGAGGAGTCCCCACACTCTTTGTAACTGTCAGTCTGAATCTGTGTCTGGAACTACTGATAAGCTCACTAGGTTACCTTCCATCCACCCTCCATGAATGAGTCAACTGGAGCCCATAGCAAGATACTGAGCATACTCGGGCTAATTCCTTTCCAGTTATGGATCCAGGGCTAAAGATCCCTTGCAGGATGAGCTTTCCCTGTTAATAGTACGGATGGTGGCAACCTGGTTTGTCCTCCAGGCTGACTGAGAACATATCTGGATTGGCACTTAAAATGCCTCTTCAAATGAACCCTTTCTAGTTTCCAGCAGCTTTCTGCCAAGGAGTGTCCTCTCTGGGAGATCTAACTGTTCCTCTCCAAGCTACTGCCCTCTTTAGATCTGCTATGAAAATCAGTTGCCATTTGGCACAGAATTTGCCCTAAGGTGTTAAAATTAATAAGGCAAAGGAAAGCACTACGGCAGTAGTAGACCTGTACAGAGCTTTTAAAGATCTGAGCTTTACCTGTGTTCTGTGCCAGATAACAGACGCCCTGGAGTGTCCCAGCTTGTTTCGACAAGGTCCTTTGTCATAATGTATAAGGAGAAAATCATCCTACAAAATATTAAATGAAAAGGTAGGTAAGAAACAGAAGTACAAACTTCTTCATAGTTCTTCATAGTTCATACATAACTTCTTCAAGTTATAAAATATTATTTCCTGAGAACCTATAACCAGGAATTGTACAGGAAGGTAAAAGCTTAGTAAAGTGGATATGGCCAAGTCCAAAATTTCCAAAGTGATTTGTTTACAGTTAAGCATCTTCACAAACAGCTTTGTTTATGAAGTGTTGTATACCTATAGTGAATCTTCTCCCAAAGGCTCTCAAGCTGCATATTTAAGTGCTAGTATGGAGTTTAGCAAGAGGATCCAAGAAAATAAGCTGCTCATTGCACATCTTTTACACACGTACAGAAAGAGCAAAGGAAAATGAATACTTCTACCGCAGACTTCCCAAAGTTGCTTCCTTTTACTAGCTGAAGAATAAAAGGACAATACAGATTTTTGAGAAATTATTTTCCTATCTGTCTGCCATCCTTTCACAAACCAGCCAAGATAGCAGGCCTAGGACCAAGGGAACACTGCTTTCTAACTGAGCACGTAAGAAGCCTGTGACCTGAAGGACTGTTAGTAAAGCATTCAAATGGGACCACCACAGGATTTCAACAGGCAGAGTAGCTTTCAGGAACTTAAAACATTTCCTTTGCTATTGTTAGCGATGCTATAAAATAAAATAGATGGAAAAAAAAACCCACGGAAACAGATGTTGTGTATTGTATATACTCTGATCCTTGGGCACGATAACAGGCTGATTTAAAAAAATATAAACATATGACAGCAGCAGCTTACAGACTGACAAATTCCTGGTGTTAGGAGAACTTTGTATTCTTTTACATATGTCAGATCTATTTCTTGTCCCACAGAATACAATGAGTGGTAAACAAATCTGACTGCTACACTCCTGCATGGTGACGCACCAAATTTAGAATTTGTCTTATAAACTTCCACAGACTGAGAACATTGCTATACTCATCCTGTAACTCCTTCAAGAAGGGGAACATTGAAAAGCCAGTACTAAATGAAGTATCATTTAAAAAAAAAAAAAAAAGCACACCCTCCCCATGTTAGTTACCATGTAAAGATTGCAAACAACATTTTCATAAAATTTTACTTCACAATTATTATTTCCTGACTCACATAGGCAAAGTGCTAAGATCACAAAGGTCAGACAAGTCAAATCCTATCAAATTACTAGTGTCAGCTCTGGTAGGTTGTGGTGCATCAAGCTGGGCAGGAGCTAGTGAGCTACTATTTAATTGATTAATGAGAGAGCTGGATAGCAAAGCAATGAACTCCTAAGCTTCTGAGAACCAGAGTGCACGGCATGTACTCACATCAAGAGATTCCAGACAGTACCAGCAAAAGGCGTGTTTGCAGTTCTTACACATCATTTGGGCACAACCTTCATCTCGTTCAATGTAAACTTTACACTTTGGACAGCGTTTGATTGGAGCATCATCATCTTCCATTTTAAAAACTGAACTGTGGGAGAGTGTGAGGTATTAATAAGATGTGTGGCCATGGAGAAGAACTTGTAAGAACTGTGCTAAGAAGGTAAGCCTACTTTTTTATTATTTGTCTGTGCTCTATTTTTCAGACATATATCTAGAAAAAAATGTTAAATGACTACAGTGTCTACACAAGAGTCAGGACATTTTCTTTACCACATATTTTATCAACTGTTTTTGTTATCTAGTGATACTAACAGATACTATACATTTTCCTCCTGAAATATATCAGATGAGCAGCAGCTAGTTCACAGCTAAGTATTTTGTATCTCTAGATCATTTTTCTTTTTCCTTCTTTCTTTCTCAGAAAAGAAGAGGAAGCAATCCCTTGATGGCACATCAAGCCCAGACTACATTCCTTTGGACTGGGACACTAGGGAGAGATTGCTTGTCTCTGCCATCCTTGAGGATCCTCCCTAGGAATTTCCCTCCAAACCAGGAAACATGAGGTTTTTGGGGCATGCCATTCCTTCAGAGCTGATCCTTTCATCTCTAACACTGTCCTAACAAGTCATGGTTCATGAGGTAGGATCAGCACTGCCTCTTCTTGCCTTGCACGACTATGCAAAACCATAGGATGCCCCCTCATATAGTGGGCACAACACAGAGGAATGTGGAAACGCGGGAAGAACATTTATTTCTCTTGAGTAGCTTTCTACCTGCACACCAACAACTAAAATGTACCTTAACAAATGATGCTTCCTGCAGCCACTGCCAGTGGGAGATAGAAGAATGACTGATGGGGAACCAACAGTGCTGGAAAACAGGACTAACCCTTGATTGATTGATTTGCCCAATGGCAGGATAAAAGGACACACACTCATTAGTCACACTAGTGGCAACCATATTACAGAAAAATGCTTGGAATCCATACACTGTATACGAAACTCCAAATGCATGCTAGCATAAACTGTTACTGGCACATTATTCTCCCAAATGGTGAAAAAAACGCCGTCAGTGGAGTAAAAATTGAAGCATGAAATAAAAACTAAAAGCAACCAAAACACTAAGGACAATAGGTTCAGTTTTCTACCTTGTCATGAAGTTTAGTGAGGTTCAGTTCTGGTCAAGCACACACAAAAAGCACATGCAAGAGTTACAATATTTGACCAAGAACACATTTCTATAAATATATTAGCATTAACAAGAAGAGGGCTAAGGACAATCTCCATCCTTTATTGGATGCCGGGGGAAACATAGTGACAAAGGGTGAGGAAAAGGCTGAGGTACTTAATGTCGTCTTTGCCTCAGTCTTTAATAGTAAGACCGGTTGTTAATCAGGAAGGTCCCAGTTGACTGGAAGTTAGCAAACATGACACCTATCTACAAGAGGGGCCAGAAGGAGGATCTGAGGAACTACAGGCCTGTCAGCCTGACCTCGGTACCAAGGAAGGTTATGGAGTAGATAATCTTGTGTGCCATTACGTGGCACATCCAAGACAACTAGGTGATCAGGTCCAGTCAGCATGGGTTTATGAAAGGCAGGTCCTGCTTGACCAACCTGATCACTTTCTGTGACAAGGTGACCTGCCTAGTGGATGAGAGAAAGGCTGTGGATGGATCTACCTGGACTTCACTAAAGCCTTTGACGCCGTTTCCCACAGCATTTTCCTGGAGAAACTGGTTGCTCATCACTTGGACGGGCATACTCTCTGCTGGGTAAAAAACTGGCTGGATGGCCGGGCTCAGCGAGTTGTGGTGAATAGAGTAAAAACCAGTTGGTGGCCGGTCACAAGTGGTGCTCCTCAGGGCTCAGTTTTGGGGCCAGTCTTGTTTAATAACTTTATCGATGATCTGGATGAGGGGATTGAGTGCTCCCTCAGTAAGTTTGCAGATGACACCAAGTTGGGTGGGAGTGTTGATCTGCTGGAGGGTAGGAGGGCTCTGCAGAAGGATCTGGACAGGCTGGACCGATGGGCAGAGGTCAACTGTATGAGGTTTAATAAGGCCAAGTGCCAGCTCCTGCACTTGTGACACAACAACCCCATGCAACGCTATAGGCTTGGGGAGGAGTGGCTGGAGAGCTGCCCGGGAGAAAAAGACCTGGGGTGCTGGTGGACAGCCGGCTGAACATGAGCCAGCAGTGTGCCCAGGTGGCCAAGAAGGCCAACAGCGTCCTGGCCTGTATCGGAAATAGTGTGGCCAGCAGGAGTAGGGAAGTGATCATGCCCCTGTACTCGGCACTGGTGAGGCCGCATCTTGAATGCTGTGTTCAGTTTTGGGCCCCTCACTACAAGAAGGATGTTGAGGTGCTGGAGCATGTCCAGAGAAGGGCAATGAAGCTCGCAAGGGGTTGGAGAACAAGTCTTATGAGGAACGACTGAGGGAACTGAGGTTGTTCAGTCTGGAGAAGAGGAGGCTGAGAGAAGACCTTACTGCTCTCTACAACTACCTGAAAGAGGGTTGTGGTGGGGTGGGTGTTGGTCTTTTTTCCCAAATAATAAGTGATACATGAGAGGAAATGGCCTCAAGTTGTGCCAGGGGAGGTTTAGATTGGATATTAGGAAAAATTTCTTCAGCAAAAGGGTTGTCAAGCACTGGAAGAGGCTGCCCAGGGAAGTGGTTGAGTCACCATCACTGGAGGTATTTAAAAGACATGTAGATGTGGTGCTTAGGGACACGGTTTAATGGTAGACTTGGCAGTGTTAGGTTTACAGTTGGACTTGTTGATCTTAAGGGTCTTTTCCAACCTAAATAATTCTATGACAGCATCCTACGTAGTCATTTGTTACAGCAAAGCTTGAAAGAAGACATGTTAGGAATAGCTAAGTTCAAGGCTGGCCATGGCTTTAATGATACCTTGAACTGCTATACAATCTTTGAAAAAGCCCAAATATTAAGTGGAACACATGCACAACAGCCTTTCTTATTCATTGGCTGCAGTATGCCACTGGAAACAGCTTGAAACAGAACTTAAGATCATCGGCCAAATGTGCAACAGTTAGGATGATTGACAGAGTATCCTAAAAATCACTGTCTGGCATGATGTTTCCAACTCTCATGCTATCCAGAACAGCAGCAGCAACAAGATCTTCTCTGAAAGGAAGCTCACGAGCTGCCTGGATATCATATTTTTTCCCACTGGGGCAAAAAGGCAGCTGATAAAGGCTTAAGGAGCTCCTTTGTGCTTTGCCGGGAATGGTGGCAAGGAGTGAGGCTGCCAAGAGCTATCCAGTTTTGGAATACAGCATTAAAAGAACAGGAACAATGAAGTGAAGGAAACAGTTTTAAAACAAAATATCAGGAAAATGCCTCTTTACTATTCATACTCTGGTTTGTTCAAAGATCAAGTGTTTTGTTTTTAAATACTTGATCTTTTGCAATACTTTACCTTGTTTCTCCTGGAAGAAAAGAGATTGGCATGTTCTCTTGACAGCCTTGACCTGGATGCCAATTAGATTTGCAAGCAGAGCAGAACTCAATGTCACAGGCTTTGCACTGGACAAGCTGGGGGTCCTGTGGGCTTGATTCCTGGAGCTGGCAAACTGCCTGGCAAGTAGAGGATGGACACCAAGTCCGACATGGATCCAAAAGCACTTCTGTAAAGGGGCATAAAAGAACAGAATCCCAAGACAGTTACAAGACTGGCCTTCCATAACACTGTATTCCAGCTAAGGTTGGCTAGCAGGACATTTGAAGACACACATTTTCAAAAGAAGCCTTTTAACTTATGCTACCCACTTAGACATAATGCTGGCCTGCTTTGCAAACAGGCACCAAACTAAAGTGAGTTTCCAGAGTTTGAATCAATCGCCCACTTTCATTCACTGAATGAAACTTATTCTGAGAATGAGATGATGTGTTTTTCTTCAGTTGTACTTGAAGTTAAACAGAGCATACATGACACGGGTATAAACCATGAGAAAGTGTTTTTACAGTGCCTTGCCCAGTAGGACTCCACTTCAAGTTGGTCTCTCCCCTAATGTAACCACACGATTAACAGTAGTATAAGACTGTTAGACAATTTCCTCCCTTTCTTGTGGGCTGCTTACTGGTTAAGTCATTTGATGAAGTCAATAAAAACCTACCAATGACTTCACTGGTTTCTAGGCTGGGTCCTGCCCCCAGCAAAACCTCACTGTAAGTTCTCTATGGCCACACAGTTCCACACCCCCACAGGCACCCACTCAGCTTACAGCCCCATAAAAATTAACAAGGTTCATGTTACCGTTACACACAGAACTGCCTAATAATTCTGCACCAGATGCCATCACAAGAGACAATGGTGGTTCAATAAAAGGGGTCAGCACCTCCCCAGCCCCTAGAATGCTGGTAGTCAACTCAAACAGCAAAGCTCTAAGTAGAAGTCACTCCCTCCCTTAGTTATAGCGCAATATAATACATAGTAATTTAGTTAGTTTATTCACAGAATGTTGCAATTCTGGGAATCAACGCAGGCAAGAACAGAAACAATGCTCTGGGTTTTTTGGGTGTTCTTTTGTTGTTTTTTTGGGGGGGTAGAGGGGGCAGGCAGGAGGGGTGATGACCAAACAACTAATGCATAACGCTACTGCATGAACATGTGCACAGACAGATTCTTTTTTATGGGATGGCTCTGGAGTGATAGCCAGTGATGCCCTGATTCCCGCAGCCTTGCAATGGGTGGTGTTACATGCGTTACCTCTTTCAAACTGTAGCTTCTTATACCTTTGCATGATTTCTGACGCAACCATGCACTCAATCTGTTGAAGGAAGGAAAAGACAAATTTCCAATTAGGAAGAGCAATAAACTAAGGCATTTTCAACAAATGGAGAGAAAATATTTGACCTTTAGAGAATTATTAAAAGCATATGTTGGCAACAGTGGCAGCTGTAACATACAGACTAAGACACATTTAGCCTGGAAAGGAAAGAAAAAAACCCTATTTGCAGTAAAAGTGTACCTCATTTTCTTGCAGATGACCTCGCTTTGGGCAGGCAGCATCAGGGCAGCTGATTGCTGTTTCTAGACCTTCTTTGATCAAAAGTTCCACATACTGTTTTAGGCACTGTAAGAGAGCCAAAGACTGAGTTAACTATCCCAACCAAGAATAAACCACCCAGTATTTTAACAGCTTTCCTATGAAAATCTGAAGAACTCAAACTTCTTTGAAAAAACAGATACTACCATGTCCCCTTTACAACCATGGGCCATACTCACAGCTTTTGCTATGGCTACACCTTTGAATAGAAAGCAGCAAATTCATTTCCCCATCAAGTAATTCCTCAATTTAAAATATGCATCAAATTAAAAAAATAACAATAATGGGGAAAAGGACAAATCAAACAGGGAGCTAGAAGGGGAAAAAAATAATAAAACGCCACCAAGATAAAATTAGATTAACCACACTCCAAAAATCTTTATGTGACTGGAAACCACAACACAGCTTAGTAAGCAGTAACTACCCATAGACAGACATCTGTCAAACATACCAGAGAGCAAAACGGAGTGGTGTATCTTGCCTTCTATTTCTGGAAAATAACTATCTGAACTTCATGGTTAAAGATATATCTTTTCCATAGGAAGAAAAAATGTGATAATTAGGACTCCCAGAAGAACCAGTTTCCATGGGAACCAAATAATAAATACTGGTAATACTAATACTTTCCTCCCCTAGCAACCACAGCATTTTACCCAAGTCATAATTGAAAATGTAGCATCTAACACAGTAGTGCACAGCATGGCGGTCAACAAAAGAGAAAAGAAAGGTGGATATATAGACTAAGGGCAGATTAAGACCAAACCTTTTTATTCTTGAAAAGCAATCACCCCCTCCACCCCCACACTTCCCACATCAAGGTGAGAGCTACCACACAGGTGTCTGCTGGGGAGGCATGGGGAGTGATGGAGAGATGGAGATACCCTTCTCCCTGCAGATACTGTGCAACTTCTACCAGCCTGAGGCTACACAGAGGGAACAAATGAGGGTCTGCTTTCCAGCAGATGAGTCACCCTCGGTGTTCTCACCCTGCTTGTGAGCTCAGCTGGCAGCAGCAAACTGGAGACAACTACAGAAAGTAGGTCCCTAACTCTCTGTTACCAGATGTCAATAAAGAGTGAGGCTAGACCAAAAGCAGAGTGAAATCAAGGTAGAAAACAAGCTCAGCATACAGCTGGGTGGGAGGCGAGAAGGATTACACACTCTGCAGCAAGCTGGCAAAATGGGGACTTCAAGTACCATTTCCAGACAGAACTTGCAAAAGGTATGCACCCCCCGACTCGCCATCAGCCTGGGAAGGCAAAGGGCTGCATCGACCTTGCTGAGTCCAGCGTGCCTAACGGCAGGTCAGAGCACAAAGCCACTTCTTCCTTCCAACCACGCCACCAAACAGGCCCACCAACAAGCACATTTCCAGCCTAACCCTTTGCATGTGGCTTGTAGCTGCTAAGGTCCAGACTTTGAGTCTACTCATTCAGCCTCTTCTCTTTCTCTTCTGCCTCTCGATATGTCTACTCAGCTCCCTTCAGAGACCCTATCACCCATATTCACATTTTATTCTAGATTTTACTTCTCGCAGCTTGATTGCAGCAAAAACTTCACTTCCTGCCCACATAATTTCTGCTGCCCTGGTACACAGCTTTTCTGGTGGCAACATGCCTCCACCTTGATAGCACAACAAAACATTTCTGTCAGAGCCCCCTTCCCTGCATCTCCTACTCAAAAGAGACAACAGGTCTATTTTTTGAAAAAGAAAAACAGAGACTGGATAGTTTATATCTTTAGAAGTTCTACACGTGTACAAAAATCCACATGTGATAAATTATATTCTATGTCTTCCTCTTTATCAGCAGGGATTTAATGAAGACAACTGTTCACTTAGTGGATGTTTGACTTGCAGAAGGTTTCCAAGCCTTCACTTAGAGCTCTGCACGGTGGGTGGTGGAGCAGTTCTAGAGAACCACTAGTAGCAACTACAGCAGGCTGAGCTCTGCAAGAACCAGGTCCTAGGATGCATGCCTTGGCAAACGCGTGATTTCAGCTGTAGCGAGGTACTAGTGTTGCCATAATGACACTGCTGGCTCATCCCTTTCCCCTCCATCTGCAGACGCCAAGTGTGGATTAAAATGGAAATGCATACATTTTTAATGCCAGCACTTAGCACTTATAGAAAGTACTTTTCAAGCTGAACGAGCTTTGCCATCATTAATTATTAATGTGGTTAATTCTCTTCCTCAACCTGTTTGGGAGCACTGCCAAAGCCTATCTGATGTGTCTCCCTTTCCTCACATCTTCCAAGGAATGACAAGTTCATCCCTGCCACGAGCAGTGTCCGAGGCCGCCTCCTCCCCCTGACGTGGCCCTGGCCCCTAGCTCCTCAAAGCCAGACAACGCGCACTTCTTATGCTACAATGCTGAGAAGCCAGGTGCTATCCTGAGGCCATGAAACACCATT
Source organism: Phaethon lepturus (assembly GCF_000687285.1). Taxonomy (NCBI): domain Eukaryota; kingdom Metazoa; phylum Chordata; class Aves; order Phaethontiformes; family Phaethontidae; genus Phaethon; species Phaethon lepturus. The sequence continues at coordinate 63,915 of NW_010519769.1, forward strand.
GCAGATTAGCAAAGGATAAAACACTCTGCCCACTCAAGACTTCCCCACTCCAGAGACTTCTCAAGTGGAGAAGGAGTAATCCAAAGTGGTTGCAAGAGAACTTGAAGCACAGGGTAGCTGTGGCTTCTCTTGAGAGCAGACACAAGATGTGCCACTTGTGTCAGAAAATTTTAAACTGGCGACAGTACTAGAAATGCACCAGCATGCAAGCAAAACCGTGCAGTAGGATTAGGTGCTCAGTTATACACTATGAAAAATTCATTACAAAACAACTACAAAAAGATGACAAATAAATTGTTGCTCATTTTCTATGCAGCTTGTAGTTGATCCCATGCTGGAAGAAAATACCTTCATAGCCTATCCATTGAGGCAATGAAGTACAGTATAGGATGAACAAAAACTGTGGGAGTGTAAATCACCCCAAACAACTTTCAAAATGAACTGTATTACATAATTTTTCTCAGAGAAGACAGGAGCTGAAATTAGGTACCTAAGGGCTGAGGTTGGAATGAGGTCACAAGATATCCTTCTTGTCGTACATTGACCCTTACGAAACCAATATGCTGAGGAGCATCTTTATTCCTCCTTTAATGGACGTGTGTCAAAGGAAAGTTACTTCTATTTGAAGCAAGGCTTTTGCTAAATTTCACTTGTTTCTTTCTTTAAAAAATACTCATTGTATTTCAGTAATTAAATAACTAAATATCATTTAAGTATGTCACACTTGGAGATACTCTAAACCTATAAAAAACTGATGGTGGTTATTCTCTACAATTCTGCTTACGTATATAGTCTGACATGATGAAGTCAGGATAAGACTTGGCAGTTCACAAAAAATAACTCTTTACTGAATTAAGTAGGTCATAAGAGGAAACGTTTCCTCTGCATTCAGTTTTGTGCTTCTTTTCTGTACTTTGACAATCTTCACCCAGAATAATGAAGACCTGCCTATCCAGCAAGCAAAGGACCAACTCTGTAAGTTTTTAACCATTAGTTGAGCTACAGTAACAAACCATGTGTCTGCTCCTACTCTTTTCCCAATCCAAAACTAAAACACGTCAGTTTATAATAATCGCTAGGCACATTACTCTGCATTATGTTGCAGTTGCAAGAAGAGAACAGGTAACCGTACTAGCTTAGATTCCTGTCCAGCATGCGTACTCTTAGCGTACCAAATGACTCAGGGGAGGAAAATCACAGAATCGCTGAGGTTGGAAAGGACCTTCAAGATCACCAA
>NW_010519770.1:0-17552 GCF_000687285.1 Phaethon lepturus
AGTGATTCTGTCATTCTGTGATTCTGTGAAAGCACATCTGAAATCTTTTTTTCCTTGTTCTTTTCTTCTTTCCCTGGATTTATATATTGAAGTAGTAGTATTTCCCCTCTCTTCCCTTCCTCCTGCAACGTAAACTTTTCAAGAAACACTGGAATACTTCATGTTTAAAACTTACAAAATTTAAAATACTAAAAAATGTTAAGCTCTTAAGTTATTTATTGAGACAGTACTACAAATATCTTATGGAATTAAGTGTCTTCACCTTTAAAACTCAGTACATCAAGAAGTATTTATTCTCCCAATTTCTACGTTTACCAGGGTGCTATAAAATATTTTTTTGTGTAAAAAAGATAACAGACCCATCCTTTCCATGTTACTATCAAGTCTTACATTAATTTATTTTCAAAACTGAATACTGTATGCCTGTGATTAAAAATAGATGTGTTTATCTCTCACCCAGACTATGCACAAGTGTAAAGCAGTGAGTGAAACTCTTGTTAATGAATAATGCAGCTTCCTTGGGAAGAGTGTGTACAGTATTTCCTCTTTCTTTTATGGATACATGTTCTTCCAGTGAACATTTACCATTATTTCAATCCACATATGCAAAAATGCCTGTTATTATGTAGAAGAACAGACCCTTCTCTAATCGTTATGTATGTAGCACACTGCCTAACTCTTCATTGTTTCATGGTCGAAGTGTAACTTTGCCAGTTAAAGCACTGCCTTTTACCAAGACCAAGTAAAGATCATCTCTTAGTTGGTGGTTAGAGTTGCTAGATGTACTTCGTAGCATGCTTTGGAAAGCTGGCCCTCACTGCAGTCAGAGTTTGGTGCTGGTAACATGCTAGCTTTAAGCCATAAGCATAGTCCAACTCACGTTTGCTGCTGTAGCTCATTTATTTTGCTTACTCTTCAGTTGGTAGCTTTTTAAGGGGCAAATATCAGCTGTAGTTAGTGTGTCTCCTAAAAACATGTTAGTAAGATTTCTCACAGAACAGCAGAGAGCAAGTGAAAGAATTTGATGGTGAATTATAGCTTGTTTTAAAGCTGCTTTCCTGAGGCTGTGTCACAGTTGTGTCCTGATGTTTTTTAAGTTCCAGAAATTGAACTGAAAGGAGAATCTTGCCGATACTATTTCTTGCTACAAGGCAATGGCTCTGGAGGATGTAAAGCAACCTTGATTCATTCAGCCAGCCAGATCAATGGTGCGGCCACTCTTGCTGCAGTAAATGGAAAACTAAAGACAAAAGCAGAAGAAACAGAGTCAAGTAAGAGTTATTATTTATTTAGGAGTATGTGAATGCAGGCAAATGCTATTAAAATTTATGTGCTCCTTTTATTCATTCCAGTCTGTGTTAAAAGGGAGACAAAAAGGAGGAACATTACATTTTGATTAATACCTCTATTCTTTCAGCAATAGTTTTTTCAAATTGATAAAAATATAGTAAGAGCTTATTTATTCACACAATTTACTACTACCGTATTTTTAAAATCAAGTACATAAAGTTGTAGTCTGTCATTTCTCATAGCTGGGATTAGTTGTAAATGTTTGAATGTACAGGGCTGTCCAGGTGATATTAATGCAAATCAAATTTGCAAGACTTAAACTTCTAAAAAGTATGTAGTGTTGGTATAAAGACTGACCAGCCCATACCTAAAATCTAGGCAATTATCTGTTGACAAGCCTATTTCACCGATGATTTAAAATAAAAAACACAAGGCCAGCGGGCAAGCTGATTTTCATGATTATATCTTCAGTTACGTGGCAAATGTCCATATTACTGCAGAGTGGTTAGGATATGAGTTAGCAGGTGATCGGCTGCTCCACTAGGTAAGAGCATGTATATAGACATTTATCTTAGAGTAGTTGTCCTGTTACAACTACACGTACTAGATAACTATGCTAATTCGTGTATTTGCTCTCAGTAACACTGCCAAAGAAGAAGAACACAGCGACCTACATGCTCTTATTTCCTTATTATCAAAATAAATCCGTGTGTGATATGACTAACTGCTTACCATTTGTCCTAATTAAAATCCCATTAGTAGGGTGTCAGAAGACTGAAAGTCCTTGACTGTGTGCTGGGAGAAAACTTTTCTTCCCTGGTATCAAACTCAGGATCTTTTTACCTTCCTTGAATGTCAGTCATGTTAATTGTGTTGTCATTATATTGATTTTGTAGAGAAATTCAGAAATGCTAGTCAGTCATCTATGCCAGGTTATCCCCCCGGTGTCTTAATTCCATTGTAATTAATTTCCTAATTTGTTTTTTATGATTAGCTATATTTGAAAGTCTGTCTGTTTCCTTTGAATTTGAAATTTGTATGTGCTGTGTTTATGTCTTCTTTTAAGAAGTAATTACCTGGTGTCTCCAAAGTCCTGTGAGAGAATCTTAATAATAGATTTCTCCTAATCTGTACAGGCTTTCATATTGCTGACTTTATCAAGTCTCTGCCGCATTTTTGTGGAGAGGAGATTGTACAAAGAGAAAAGAAACTCTCTCGTCTTCAAGTGTTTGCCTTGAAGGAATATTTCGGTAAGTAATGGGGACAGAACTGGTAGTTCTCAAACTAGCATTTAAAAGGTCTTTATTTCTGACTGAATGTGATGGCTCACCTTACAGGTGAGTTGATAACTTTGTGAAGAAAAACGTGGAGCTTTAAAAAGAAATTTTTTGTAGTACATCCATGACTGTATGTCAGATAATGACTTAAATATTGAGGAAAAGAGAATGATGAACTTAAAATACAGTTGGTGGGTGTTTGTTACACTAATACTCTGAACGCTTGAGCATAGTTTTGGAATAATTCTGTGGTAATTAACTTTTTCTCTGCTCTGTTTTTTTTAATGCTTTTTCCCCCCCAAAAAACCTTACTGCTGCATGTGCCTTCTACAAAAATAAGAATTCTGGTTTATGGTTTTCAGAATTATTTTTTTTTATTTTTTCCCTTCTTGCAAAAGTTTAAACAGCAGAGGAGAAGTATGCATTGGATATTTGTTACATTTATCATGACACATCATTCATAATAATAACTGAAAGGTCATCCTCTGTAGATTTTCATGACTTTGCAGAGAAGTACATTTGACTGTCCTGATTTTTTCTAATTCCACTGCTAAAAGAGACACAATTAAAACAAGAAATACTTCTCAGAGATTGGCTAGATTATTGAAAAGGGCATACTATGAAGATAATTTAAGTGTATTATCATTAACAGAACAGCTTAAGGAAATTAAGATTTCTGCTAACAGTCTTGTCTTCCACTCCCCAACCCCATCAACTTGCAGTCATCCCCAGATCCCTGTCTACTCTAACCCTGAGCTTAGGACTGCCTTAGAGCTGCTGTTTTAGTTTGTTTTGAGTAGGTACCCATCTCCGTTAGGATGAAGACTGAATAGGAACAGTTGGGATATGCTAGTCATCCTAAATCTTATCAGAACTGCCTGACCCTTGATATTCTGACCAAAGAGACCAGAACAGACTATCAGTTGTATTGGAGCCACACTCCTGCAACAGTGGTGAAAATAGGTGGGTAAGAGGCTCTGTAGACTAGAGCTTTTCATGTTTAGGCTCAACAAGTCCTGCTGTTGGTCACCTGGATAATGTTTGAATCAGAAATGCACATACGCAGAAATTAAAGGTTTGTAGAAAGTGATTCATATGTGATTTCAGCTATTCTCACTGCTAAGGTTTTTTCGCTTGCTGATGCAATGAACCACCCATACCTTGCTTAAGGATACAATAGTAAGTGTCAAGTTAACTTACTTGAGTTACTGTTTTGGGGTGGGGATTTTTTTGTTTGGTTGGTTTTTAGCAGGCTCCAGTTATTCTTTGTTACTTAGCAGGTACAGTAGCTTCTCTTTCTTTCTCTTTCCTTTTGTAGAGAGAAAGGAATTGACTGAGCAGCCTCCAGTTATTTCTACTGATGAGTTCAAAAACTTGTTAGAACTTACAAGAGAATGTATTTTGGACCGGCGCAACACTAGTTTTCCTAAGCCTGTTGTACAGAAGGTTGCTAGTAAAACTAGGTCATGCACTGTGACTTCTGGTAAGTCGTTATTTAGAAAATACACTGCCATTCTCTTTTGATGTACTTTCATACCTGTTTTCAGTTTTTTACTAAAAGAGGGAGAATCTTTTCCCAAAAGAGGGGGAAAAATAGAAGGAAAAATAACTTTCCTTTCCGTGACAAAAATTATACAGAAAACATTTCTGACCACAGCACGAGGCAGACTTTCCTTATAATTATACTTTTTTTTTTTTAGACAGAGAGAGAGATTTTTAAAGGGCTGTGTGTATATATATGTATATAAAAGGAGATATATGCATATATATTTCTTTAAAGAACAAGATTCTTTACTTCTGTTAAGGGTTATCTACCATATATTTCTTGCAGAATCTGAATTAATGGAGCCAAATCCATTGGAGTGGCCAGAAAGGCATGTTCTTCAGAATTTGGAAAACTTTGAAAAAAACAAACAAAAAATGAGGTAATGGTTAAATACTGAAGATTTTCTTTGCAGTGGCCAATGAACATCACTCTAGAGGAACTGTGTATGTTGATAGCCATTTTGTAAACTGTTTTCAAATATATTAATAGTCTTTCAGAAGAAACATAGCTTAAGGCTAGAACTAAGTTTCTGTCATTTCCAAAGGTGTATTTTCTTGGTATTCAAAGTAGAATTGCTTTGATTTTTATTAACAAAACACAGTTGAAAGCTAGCTAAAAGTAACATAGTTCCAAAACTAAATTAATAAAAGGGCACTCCTAGAAAATAGTAGCCATAGTAGAAAAACATATAAAAGCTTTTTTTCTCCCAGCATGCGCTGGGGCATAAATAATAAAGATAATACAGTTTTTGTCAACATGTACGATGTGTTTCTAATCTCCTCATATTTCCTAAATAGTCAGGACTTGCTATCGGGTCTCATGTAATTTTAAAGTAGAAGATCCAATTGGTTTTACGTTTGAAATTTATATTTGGTTTTGTTTTTCCTTCAGTGCTGTTTGAAACCTATAGACCTTTGTGTCACTTAATACAGCCTGTTGATTTCCGTTTAGCTCTCACTTTTATATAAGACTTCATGATCTTTGGGTCTTAACATTTTTGCTGACAGACCTTTAGAGCCAGGTGTCCAACTGCCTTTTCCTTAGTTACTTCCATGCTATTTCTGTCTTTCAAATGCCATAGCTGGCCATGGCCTAAATTGGAGTTTGGCACGTCAGAAATTCTCACATTAGATGTGATATTTTCTCATGGTGGTGGTTGTTGTTACTGTTGTTGTTGTTGTTATTATTATTGGCTTCTGTTTCTCTAACAGGTAAAGTTCTTCCTTCTAATTAATAGCTTTTTCTAATAGCTAGTTCTAATAGCTTTTGAAAAGCTTCCTGAAAGACCTTTCTGTTTCATAGTCAGTTAACGTTTATTTCATTGTATTCTGAACTGGTTATCTTCTGCTTATCCTGAATCGGTGTACAGCATGTTGCTTTACAGTAGGAAGGAGAGAACTTTGCTATACTTGATTGAGGACACTAAGAAAAAATAAACTGGAGAGTTGCATGCAGTAGTGGCTTTATGGTTCACTTGATACATATTATATGTGTCTTTTTTTTTTTAAACGTGAATTATTTTTTTATCTTACAGGTCCATAAACAGAAAAAAAAGGATGAATAATGTTCTTCCCATGTTGTATTTCATAACTAAGCTATAAAATCTTGAAGAAATTACTTTCTTCAGTAGGATGGTAGAGAATCTGTGTCAAATATACTTTATTGTGAACATTTGTGTAGATGTTCTCAAGGAGCAACCTTGTTCATTTTATGTTTGGAAATAAGTTTAATTGCTCCAGACTAGCAGTGTTTTTTTTAAAATTGTTTTTTAATACAACAAGATTACTACCTTGAAAAGAAGAAAAATTTCTTAGGGGTTTTTTTTTCCTTTTTTCAGAGTTTCTATGTTTGCACATTCGTCAGAGCAATTGCTGGGGCACAAAGATAGCCAACGGGAGTCATTGACATTGCTTGATGCTAAAGAATTACTGAAATATTTCACACCAGAAGGGCTACCAGTTGGTGATCTTCAGCCACTACAAATTCCCAAACGGTATGAATCCAGCATAATGCAACCACTGAAGACCACGCTTAGAACTGATGTAGGGGAATGTGAATAACGACCAAATGAGAGTCTCAGAATGGCCTAGCTGGATTTGAGTTTGTAACTTGCAACATCCTTGCATCACATGCCTGCCATTGAAATCAACTGCTGAGGTCCTCCAGTTGGTCTTGCTATTTAGTTCTTTCAGAATTTGAAGTGGCTGGAGATGATGATGTTAGTCCTATGTATTTAAATAACGGAATAATCATCTGATGCGCAGAAGTGTGCCCGTAGACCTTTGCCGTGGCTATGCTACAAGCTGCCGCCACCATATGTGTCCATTTCCAAAAGAGTGTTTCTAGCAAAGCAGAAGTTACTTTGGCAGAACTTTAATTTTATTGGTGTGATTTCTTTCATTCAGTGGAGGGGAGACTAGGTAGCAAGACAATTAAAGTGTAAAAAGTGCAATAGCTGAGGCCATTTAACTGTGTTTGTCTCACGTCATGCTGGCCCAGCATTTCTATCAATATTATTATGTGGTAAAGTGCTTCTTAAAGGAAGCTTGTCTACTCTGACTTCTTTGCAAGTATTCACCCTTAGCGTGTCTGCTCGTAAGTGTTAGTGTATGAACCACTGCTTTTTCAGCGGGAAGGTTGATACAAGTTGTTAATGGAGTAATTTTCAGGATCTGAACACCTGCTAGAGTAAGGCCAACCTATAGAAGAATCAGAGAGTGTAGAAGCAGAGCCTGTACTATATACTATTTGTTTCGTAGACTGCTAGGTAAGCAAGACAATCTTTGCAGTCACTAGAGTTATATTTGTTGACCTTTGTAATGTTGAATAATAGAATTTATAATGGAATTACTAGATACAGCCCTCAGTCCTTTTTTAAACTTCATTATATGTAATAAATTAGGAGGATTTGTGAGATGGAAAGGTTCTGTAGGATTTTGGAGACTTTGGTAAAATACTGATTAAAGTTTTGAAACTACCTTAAAAATGTCTGAGCAGAGAATTCAAGCAGGTTAGAAAATATGCAGTGAAGATTGAGAGTCTCTTACAGAGTTGTTAGTTAATGATGATGGTGGTGATCCTAATCCAGATGATTTAGGATTTTTGCTATAATGTAAAATATTTTTATTCCAGTTAATTGTGTGGGAAAGGAGTGAATAAACTGTTCACTAAAAAATGTTTTCTTAATCCCAGATTTTTTCAAAAGCCTCCAGAGAAGCTTTATAGCATAGAATGATTGTCTTGCATGATTTGCTTTGAGCTATAGCTGAGCGAGGTCTGAATTCAAGGGGATTTGCCCCAGTTTGCTTTGATTTCTGATAATTATTATGAGAAGGTATGATGATGAACCTTTGCGTTGTAGTACGTTACTGTACTGTGAGTGTCTCTCATAATACTTACAGATCTTGGATATCTAAGGGAAGTATAAAGCCAAAATCATGATACTGGATAACAAAGCAGACTTAATATTTTTGCTTGAAGGCTACAAGGTCTGCCGATGACTTATACTGTATGTATGTATTCCTCTTCGTCTGAAAAGAAACCAGAAAGCCTGTGAAAATTCCTAGCTAGGTCGTTGTCTGGGAGATGGCGAACCATTCCCTTTCTGACATACCAGGTTGCTGTTTCTGTTGTGTCCAGCTCTGTACTCCGAGCTGCTCACCCCCCTAGCAGGTGCTCTGACTAGATTCTCTGGAATATTTAGAAGCTTTGCACAGTAGATGTTCAAGCACAGTGACTACGGACCCAAAGATTTTCCTGACTAACAGAAAGAAAAAAGAGATTTTATGAGACTGGTGAATTAAAGGAGTTTTCACTTGTTTCCATGTTTGAGCTTAAACAGAGGTTTGATAGATTCGATTTTTGGCTGACAGTCTTTCTAAATTACCACTGGCTAGATCAGTATAACATCTTTCCTGGATGTTTTTCCCAGATAATTTTTCTGGTGGTAATGACGCAGAGACAGCCTATGTGAGTAAAACTTGAAGCAATGTGTAAGTTTCACATCCTGCTACATCTTGCCTTCATCTCTTCCTTTCTGTAGAGATAATTGGGATGTGACTTCACAGGGTATGCTAGGATTTGGCAGCAAGCTCTTTCTGTCTGTCTTGCTATGGCTTATTCTGTTGAAATATTTTCAAATACATTCATATGATGTAGTTGCAGAGAGTTACTAGCTGGAATTCAAATATCACAGGAGACAAGAAGTTATGAAGCCTGGGAAAGGTGACTGTTAGGTGAGGCAACAGCACGAAACTAAAGGGAGGGAATTCACTGATTATAGCACTGGACGGAGAAACAGAAGGTTGGTTCCGGATTCCTCTCAGTTCATTCTACTACTCAGGTTCCCCGTTGTGAAATGGGGTTATAGTTGTCTGGTTTTATTGATAAATTGTTTGGAGAAGCGATCCCTAAACTGGTTGAAATGTCCAAGATCTTCTGTAATAGTAATAGCTCAGTAGGTATTAGTTGAACTTAAATTCTTGCTTCAATAAAGATTTAATTTTCCATTGATGCTGTACTCCAGGGACTTAGGTACAACACATGCTGTTTTGGTCTTCCTATGTCAAGGCATTTGTTTCTGACTTCTGGAATGATACTTTATCCTGACTGTAACTAGTTAAAATAGACCTGTATTTTTTTCCTTTCAGTGAAAACACATTCCTTTTGACACCAGAGCTTACTCCTCGGAAACTCGGACGTTTGCCTTTTGACAAAGCAGCTGGATGCCATTATCATGGACTGGAGTAAGTTTCCTGGCTGCTTTTCCCAAAATTATTTTTCAGCTTCCAGTCAAGGTATAATTAGAAACATCTCAAGTAACATGAACATTAATTATGGAAAACTTTATGTATCCTTTTCTTTTGTTGGAACAACTTTGCACATACCACCTCTCCCTTTCTTACCTTTATTTTATTCACTGGTTTAAATTTCAACACTCCTGCCTTGATGGTAATGTAAAAACATCTAGGGTTTTTTTTTTCCTAAGTTGTACTGCTGTAGCTATTCTCAGTGCCCCTGAATATTTTAATTCAGAACTGGAAGTGGCAAGGGGAAGAGGGTCCACATAATCAAGTCCTTGGAGCAGCGCATGAGTGAACTATATGCATAGTTTCTACTTTGATATTAAATTGTAGGCACCTTCAGACTAACAGTGATGAGGTTTGAGACCTGCTGTTAAGCTACCTGTATGTTCAGGGAACCTGAAAACACCACCAGCAGGCAAGTGTTAGTGGTAAGAATCTTTGAAAGGATCGATACGGTTAGGACTGTAATTTAGTCCCAGACAGTCAGCGTTAGTTTTGTCAAAGCTTCAGATGGACAAACATCATATAATTTAGCTGTATAAAAATTGTTTAGAAAAATATAAATATTGTCCTTGAGAGGGAAAAGGACATACACAAACGCTAGAGTAGATAATTCAGCATAATTCTTCCATGTAGACAGACTCTTAATGCAGCATACATTAAGAAATGCAGTGGATACCAAGTGGAGGCAGTTTGGTCTTCATGCAAATTTATGCTGCCTCCTAAATTCACATTTTCAGATTATGAGAATGTGACTAATGATACTGCTGGTATGTTTTTCCTGTCAACTGCACAAATAGCTTGGTTAAGCCTATGTTTAATACCTGGTAATTCTAGCCACATTCTCTAGGGAAGTGAAGCAGTCATTCTGTCTCTTCAGCTGTTTGTTTGTTTGTTTGTTTTTTTTGAAGTGGTAACTCATGAGGCTGTTAGCCTTTTTAGATTTGTAATAAAAGATACAGAAGTCACTGGGTAAATAGGAGAAATGCAGGTTTGTCCCCCCATGCCGTTGTCTGTTGGTATGTGGTAGCTTGCTCCCTGACCCACCTGACCTCAGCATGGAGCGTGCATGGGGATTCAAATTAGGCACAGCACAGCTTGTGCTGCTTCTTCTCACAGCAAAATACGACAGGTAGAGACCACAGGGAGGCCTGGATGTTGTGGAGAGCAGGGAGACCCTGGCATGTTAATGTTAGAAGGAGAATGTGCTAGGAAAAAGCGGGGGAAGCAGTAGAAGCGAGGTGGTAGAAACTAGTGTGAGGGAGGAACCTACAGCTATACGACCAGAATATATTGTAGCAAAAGTACCATACAGTCTTTTGGAGCTGATGTGTTTTGTACCTTGCAGTCGTGATCACAGTTTCCATCTGCATAGCTGCTGTATTTATATTTGGAAGTAAAGTCTTGTCAACAAAACCAGGAGTAGCAATTACGATTAAATCAAATTTCTGGTGTAATGAACCTGTGCCAAACACTTGAATCCTGTGTTGCAAAGAGAAAGTAATTGCTGTTAAAGCAGAGTGAGTAAAATGGCAATTTAACTTCTAAAGATAAAAACATTTTTATCTATACAGGGGATGTGATTACTCAGGGGACTGAGAATACAAATAAGGAAAATTAAATACCTTGAAATTTGTAAGTTAAGAGAATTTACTCTTATCAGATAATGAATTCATTTCTAGTGGAAAGTCTTACTCAGCCATAGAAATGGATTCACCGGTCTGTTATTAGAAAAGTGAATTTTTCCCTGAATATGAAAATACTCTGAAGAAAGTGGAAAAATCGGATCTAGCAGTTTAATGTGACTCCATGGTAAGAGATAAAAGTAAAGAATATGTCTAGAGTTCCTAAGAGTAGAAAACATTGCTAAGTAGTTTGGAGAGTAGGCTGAGAGATAGCTCACATTGTTCAGACTGCCTGTTAAGAAAAGGATGGAATAATATTGGGTAATACTGTTGTCTTTCCCTGCAGTAGAGGTAATGTAAATTACTGGGTAATGAAACATTGGTCTCTTGCAAGGAATCTTGGAAATCTTTTACACAAGGGGAAAGTTAGTTAAGATGCATTTTGTATTGTTGTAATCCCATGAGTATGTTTCACCAAGTTAGCACTGTTCATTCTTTCAGCTCCACCATATTTAATACAGTTTCTTCTTTTGATTTGGTTAATGAAACAACTTATTCTTTGTAATCAATAGGAAGCTGGGAAGCTTGTGCTTGTTCAGTGACGCTTTTGTATTCTTAGCATTTAAAAAATGTGAATCTCTCATATAGCAGTGCGTATCTTGGACAAAGCTAAAGGTTGCATTTCCAAAGAGTGCAGTTAGCAAAGAATCTATACTAAATAGCATTTAAAGCACTTACCATACCCAGTCTTCCTCATACTTCCACTGGATTAATAAATTCTCACAGCAACCTAGTTTTTGTCACAACGTGGCTTTTCCTAAAATTATGTCAGTGTCGTTGCATTTTGGGATTCCGGAAGTACTCGTAACTTGCAAATCAAATACATTGTACTTTGGGATCTTTTCTTCAGGCGTTTCCTGTGTGATTCTCTTATGGCATATGCACTGCAGGTTTCTTGGGTTGGTTGTTTGGTTGGGTTTTTTTGACTAGGAAGGTTGCATTCTCCCAGGAAGAAACAGAGGCGTATTGTATGATCATATTACCATATCAGAGTGTATCTTTTTATATATAATAACGTGATATTTTTCTGAGTCTCAAAGTTTTGGTGGATGCTTGCAAGGTCTGAAGATGCTGTATCCATTATGGTGCGCTGGCTTCATCATGTATTTGGGTTCAGAGCTAACCTCATCACTGTTTTACTGAGTGTCACACTGGTTAGCATGTTAACAGCAGTAACATCTTTTAAGTATGGACTGAATATGAAAAACAGTAAAATCTAAAATAGAGAGACTGGTGGTACAAAGGTAACACAGAGCTAACTATAAGGAGCAAAAAATCCATTATCAGCATCCTAATCTGTCACTTATTGTTCAAGGAAAAAATTCTGCTAATGTCAATGGAAATTTTATTTGTAAGACCACAGGGTAAAGGCTTACAAATAGTATGTGATTCAGCTTCTTCATTTGAGTTAGACTTAAATATAGCTAAATCCATCAGGCATGTGTTAATTTACTGGGCTGTTTTAAGATATCTTTCAGACAATACACCAGTCCAAACAAAAAAATTTTGGAGATTATATGATAGTCAAAAGCAAGCTGTTCTGTTCTTTTTCTGATTGCAATAAAGCAGAGACTTTCTCTCACAGATTTCTCACCAAATTCAATTGTAGATATTGTCTGGATAACAGAAGAGCCTTAGAGAGAGATTTGGGATATGCTGAACTTCAAACTCGTCTTATTCGCTATGAAACTCAGACTACTTGCACCAAAGAGTGCTGCCCTGTACCAGTTGTCTTGAGCCCTCTCCCATCTCCTGCAGTCTTGTCAGAGCCTGGAAGTGTCCCTGATGGAGAGTCTTTACAAAGTGAATTCAAAACAGAGGCATTGAGGCTAAAACGCAGATCAAAAGACTTGGATTGCTTTTATCCCAAGAAAAGGTAATACACTGAATAAAATAAATCTTTAGTATGAAATATTTCAGTAGTCTCTTGTGAAATGCATCTTTTCTTTCATCTCAAAATGTTTTAGTGAAGCTATCTAGACAAATGTTCCAGTTGTTTAATCCTTTTCTGTAGGTTCTTTTTTTTTTCTCAAGTGTGACATCTTATTGATAGCATTAGATTAATCAAAACCATGCAGCACAGGCACCTTTTATTTAAGAGATTTGGGGTTGTGTATTGCAAAGTCTCAAGTGCCTTTGAAAAGATGACAGCCTCGTCTAGGACTGAAACTGTCAGTGCTGTTGCAGTACAAATAAACAACTGAAGGTTTAGAAAGCCAAGCACTGTACAAACAGAATAATTTAATTCCTAATCCTAAGAACTGCTGCTCTAAGGTGACCTACCAAAACTGCAACTTATTGTCAGCTCTTTTCTGGAAGTTTAGTTTTCAAGACTCCCCTTTGTACCTTGTCCTCACTCTGAAGATGCGAACTCTGCATCAATAAAAAATAACCACTATGTAACACTACTTCTGGATTCACTTTTTACTCTAATACTTCACTTCTTCCTTCTTTCCAGTCCTAACTTGCAATCTAATTGCAGTAAGCCTTTAACAGAAGTATGTTTTTAGGAATATCCATATCTTTTGCAGCTTACTGAATATTTAGAAAAGAAGATGCAGTTGTACTTCGCGCTTCATAAATTGGAGTTTCAGAATTAGTAACACTCTTGGAGTTGAAGGATCAAGCATTACAGTGTTCCAGTAGAACTCTTAACGCCCAACTTCCTGTAGTTAAGGATGAGTTGTGACATTCCTGTATGGCTAAAAAAAATTAGATAGTTTCGAAAAGTTTTGTCTTATCCTGAGACTGGAAGCCAGTGAACTCGTCTCCTCCTAGCTATCTAGATGAAGGGGCCATTGCAAACCTACCCATTCTTCCAAAGATTTTTCTCTTCTTTGTTCTCTCATTTCTTCAGTTCATTTCTAGACTTTTTTTAATCAGAGGTGCAATGGATCTACATATCGGAGACCAAATCAGTCAGTAAACTGTTCTTCTATTACAAAAAAGTTACATGATTGAACCTGTCTGCTGTTTTCAAATGCATTTTGCAAGAATGTACAGTACTTAACACCCTAGCAACACCTATAGCAGAAACAAAGGCACTGAAAGAGTCGGTATAAAATCTAAAAGTTCTTTTTATCATCTTTTTCTTTTTTTCTGTTCTTTCCAGGCTAACCAAATCTGAGAGTACAGATTCTCTCCTCTCTCAGGCAAGCGGAAGTAGTGGGAGTCACAACACAGTTGCTGTAACAAGGAGGTGCTCTGAAAGATCAGTTTCTTTAGCTTCGATGCCATTGAAACAGCCTGGTCAACCCCACAAAGTAACCAGTAAGGTTGGCTCAGCAAATCACATAAGTACAACCGAATATGAGACTTCAAAGCCAGCTAAGGAATCGAGATCTCAGAAACATACAAGGGTAAAGGTTTATGTTGTTTGTGTCATGAAAAAGCATCTGCTTAACTTCTTTCCATGTGACTTGATTTTTTTTTTTATTTTTTGACTCAAAGTGAACTGTCTTCATCTCTATTTCTTATTATTGAATTCCATTCTGTTCACTTGTGTAAGTGAAGCCTGAAGGCACTGAGCAGAGTGCTGCAGAAGCAAGGAGTGAAAAAGTATGTAACGAGTATTATATCATGCTCAGGGAATTAAGACTGAGACACATAACAACTAGGAATAAAAAAGGTGGGAATGGATATCAATGAGTAGGAGTTATGACATGTAGAAAATTAAAATAAAACCTAAAGGCACCAAAGAAATATCTGTGCTGAAAGGGTCAAAGTCATTGTGGAATAACAGACTATTCTGAGAATAAAAAGATATTCCAATAGTTGTACAAGTCTGTTAACTGAGATAACATCTAAATACTTTAATGCAATAATCTTTAGTAGCTGTATATATTAGGAATGCCACTTTTAAAATACAGCACACAAAACTGTTTCTGACTTGGTGATACTAATTTTAAATTAATCCCAGCGTTCTAGAGAGGACAGTGTGTGACTGATGTCATATTGTCAAATCATGGTGTCATACGTCCCAAGGCGAGTTGAGATGACCCGAGGAAGCATAAATTGGTGTGACTTGTGCAGACCTACAGCAAGTTTAAACATCTCTGATATAAAGAATGTCAGAGTAAATTTTGTAACCTGACTGTAGCATCTGATTTTTATTATTATTTTTTTAATATGGGCTTGTCAAACAAGAGAATATCAATATAAAGTACTATGTGTATATATATGTATATAGTATTCTAGAGAAGAGAAAACCAAGCCATTATCAATTTTTTTTCTGTCTTCCAAGCCCCATGTAAATATTCACTGCATTGCTGTGATATGTAAGCATTTCCTTAATTTTTGAGATGAAGGAAATGGAAATAGATTGCTGAATAACTGCCCAAGTTTGGTCAGTGGGTTGACAGTATTTGGCCAATGGATTAAAGACAAAGGCGAGATCAAAAAAAGATCAGGTGTTCTATTGTATTATTTTCTTCCCTTCCCTTGGACAATTTTTCATACCAATCATTGGGATGAACTTTTGAGTGTGCTTCTATTGTTTCCAAGATGCTGAAGGAGGTGGTTGCTAAGACTCTTCAAAAAAATGGAATTGCAGAGGATCACAAGTGCTTCGCATCATGCAGCCAGCGACTATTTGAGATATCAAAGTTCTACTTAAAGGTAACTAGAAGACATGCTCTTACAGTTGTTTGTTCTTAGTTATGTGAATCCATTCCTGAATAAAACTTGAGATGGGCTGTGGGATTCTCAGACTTGATTAAGCTAATATTTCCTAGTGGTGTGTTAGTAGTGTGTTGGACTTGTCAAATGCAGAAGCTAGTTTTACAGCGTATTTTGTTGGTTGGTTGTTTCTTTTTAAACCTTATAAAACAGTAGTCTTTTATGTGAGATAACACGTTAAAGCAGTGGTCTGTTAGTCCACTTAGTTAGTTAGTTGGTCATACTTACACTGTATTGCTTCCTTAGCTGTTGTAGCTATCTCCCAGCCATAGCTGTGGCAGCTCGGTTTCTCCCTTGTTCTAAGGCTATTGGCTTAATAGGTAGCTTACACAACTGACTCAGAAATTCTAGTTCCCTGACGTGCTTGCAGAAGTCCTTGTAAATACTTTGTAAATGTGTACAACTATCTAACAAATACTGACTTGGCAGCACCACGTGGAATTGCATCAACCTCATTTTTAGGCGATGAGAATTCTTTCCACAATACCTAGGAGACTTTGTGAGTCAATGCTTGAGCCCATGTTACTTAGTCTGGGCACAAAATCAAGTTAAATTACAGTACAGGGTGTTTAAATCTGTTGCTCGCAAGCTGAGCTGCTGTTTCTCTTCATTTGCATGCATTTAGCCTACCAGTGTTTGTGAACTAACTCAATTTAGTGAACTTCAATAAAGGTGATTTAAGCTAAATGAAGTTGCAGCTGAAGAGGGCTGAATGCTTCCACGGGTGATTAGAACATCTTGCTGATGAGCACCAACTTCTTAAATAATTAGAACGCAGTTGTGCAGTCATTCTGTAAGCACTCCCAAAATCTCTCTGAAATATGCCCTGAAGGAAGAACTGTGTAGAGATGAGTGAGTAGGGCAAATCAGATGGGTTCACGGATCCATTCCAAAAAGAAGAGCAAAAGGAAGGGTACTGCAGTGATCCTGGCCTTCGGAAAGCTGATCAAGAGAGGTGTAGCGGGATTTTGTTCTCCTGAACTGTCTTGCAGCCCCAAGTCTACAGGAGCCCTTTGAATCCTTTTCTGTGCTGCGTACTTCAGAAGTATGATACCATAGGTATCATTTTCCTTTGGAGACAAGTAGTATATGAATTTTCTTAGTTTTCCTTTCTCTTTAGGCAAAGTTATGTGCTCGCTTTGTTTCAAGAGAGCTCATTAGCCCCAACCTGGGCTAACTGGACTGCAAAATGGACAAGACATTCTAGGTTTTTCCTTTCTTGCACTGATTTTCTTTCTCCACATCCTCCTTTCTGTTCTTTGCTAGAACTCTGTATTGCAATCTAATTGCACAGTGGACATCCATCTTTATGTAGAAATAAGTTTTCAGTCAAGACTGTAAGAACTTTGAATATCACTTAAGAAGAAGAATATTTCTGGAAGTGTGCAGAAGGTTAGGAAAAGTGCAGCTCAATCACGCACTTGCGTAGTAGGTTTGGACTACTATAGGGAAAGCTGCAACCTATTGGAATAGATTTAGATTATTAATTTTTTTTTTTTTAAGTCAAATTATTCTTCTGTGGTTCTGAACAAGGTGGTAAAAGGGTGACACCCCCCTGGTTATTAGGGCTCTTAGAATCCAAATGAGAGTGAGCATATGAGTTTGCTAATTTCTACGGCTTTTTGTTTCATACTTAGGATCTTAAAACTTCTAGAGGACTTCTTGATGAAATGAAGAAAACAGCAAATAGCAATGCTAAACAGGTAAGACCATTTGTTTATTTCTTCCTGTAATGAGCCATGACTAAATGTAGCTGTGGCAGCTTGGCTGTACAATGGCTTAGTCCACAGCTTTAAGAGATGAAGAGATGCATTCCTTTGGCTGTGGGTCTTGCTTCACTCTGATCTCCCGAAAACTTTCTCTGAATCAATAGTCCAATGGCAAAATTTTCCAGTTACATATATTCAGGTTTTAGATGGTATTCTGGTTATATCTGCCAATACGATGTGCCACAGTGAGAAATGGAAATGAAGGCAATAAATGTTTCCACATCACTGGAAAAAAAAAAAGACAGATGAGCTTTTTCTTCACCTGAGAGAAGCCTGCATCATTAGGGAATTCTTCTTTCTTTGTGTTGAAAGAAATAAAATTTCTTTTCAAAGGTTAGAAAGCAATAAATGGTGCTATAAAAAGAAATAAATTTCTTAAAATAAGTGAGGAAAATCAGTAATTTTAAGCTTGGGAATAACTGTAAGCACCATAGATATCACATGAGCCCATGTACAAGAAAAGCCAAAAGATGGATCCTGAGAACTACGGGCCTGTCAGCCTG
>NW_010519771.1:0-2727 GCF_000687285.1 Phaethon lepturus
GACCCGCCGCCTGGGCCCCGCGCGCCTCCTCGCTCTGAGCATGCGCTGGCGCCGCCATCTTGCTTAAAGGAGGAAGGAACGGGGACGCCGCCGCCTCACGCTGTAACGGCCCTTTACCAAGATGGCCGCCAGCCTACGTCAGCCGAGTTAGCGGCCTCAAGATGGTTGCGCCCACTCTTCTCTAACCACTATGGCTGCCACCGCCTGTACGGCACACAAGATGGCCGCTTCCATAAGAAGTGTACTAAGATGGCCGCTGCGCCAGCACGGTGCGTGATGGTTGCTTGTCCCACCTGGGGGCGGAAAGGGTTGGGTCGTGCCTCCAGGGTGATGTTTGTGAAGGTGTCAGGGCTCTAACTCCTGCTCAGATTTCCAACAGTCTACCTGGATTTCACAGTGCCCCCTCAGGTTGTGATTCTCCACGCTGCAGGCAAATCCTTTATCTCCAAAACCCTTCTGTGCCTTTGAAGACAGGTGCTACTTCTGTGAAGCTATGGACTGTATACCTTATGTTTTTCCAGGGGTAATTCTAGAGTTACCACACACTGGGTAGTTTTAGAATTAATGATTCTTGCTTTTTGTTACTGACAGACCTGAAGAAGGCAGAGTAGAAATGGCAGTTTTCTTCTGCCACTGTGCAGCAAATGCTGTGCAGGATGTGGACATCACAGGTTGATCGCTGAATTCATCGTGGTGAGTTTATCATGAGTCCCAGCATGCTTACTTTGGGAGTACTTTTTCTCATTTGTTAGTTTTTCCTGAAGCCTCAGCTGTCAGCAGCAGTTGGTCATCAGCAATCATCACCTAACGGGAAACAAAATTGTAAAATTTAAGTACAGAATGACTCTGCGTCTGACACAGGCAACTGACAATCACCCACAACTTACATATTGTAAATAATTGTATGGTTTTAAACAATCCTTAATGTTTTGAGGATTGATACGAATTGCAGGCACTTTTAAGTGACAAAAATACACACATCATTACTATCCTATGCTTATTTTGTCTACTTAGGCAAAGCAGCTGGGGCTGACTAAAGAGGAATTCCATGTTTTATAATCCACCACAGCCACTGAACTTCTCAGTGCTGATGAACAAAAGTATAAAAATTGCTGTCTTGCTGTAGCTCGCTGTACATACAGCAGCAATAGTCCTGAGGAAAGCATCAAGACAGAGGTGCTGTCTCTCAGCATGTGCTGCTCGTATTAAAAAAAGATAATTATCGTTTGGAACCAGCATGTCTTCCATTTTTGCAGCAAGAACCGTTAATGGGTGGATGTGGAAGAACATGTCGTCAGCTAGCCCTCTTCTCTTGAAGTCAGCAGCAATGGGAGAAGAGGCCAAAGCAGAGGAGGAACAATTCTTTAAGGAAAGAAAGACTATTTCACGTCAAAACTTTTTTTTTTTCCCCTCACATGCTGTGACCAGGAAGTCTTTTTTTCTTTTTTCTACAAAACAAGGAGGAAATCGGATTTGGAAATCCAGTAGGAAATGATCCAGAACCATCTATCACTAAAATGAAGCCTTTGCTTTCCAGCACTGCCAAGCTGGCATGTTATGAGCAAAACATAATTTAAACATAATTAAAATTAACAAATTCCTTTGATGTTAAAATAACTTTTTAAAATGTGATCTTTTATCCATCTTTTTCTATCTGAATTTGTCACTTTTTGATCACATTTACAGCTTCTACAGCTCTGGCAGCTGCCATTCATTTATTGCCTGCCTCATAATTTTTGATGGCTTCTATTTGTTTGTTAGTTTGATTCCAGCCCAGTTTTTTACATAAAATCTCTGCTTTCCATAACAAAGATAAACAAACTTATTGCTCTTCTTGGCTGTGGAGAAAAAGTAAAACATAAAACTGTAAAAATTTACAAGACAAATAAATCTCACAGTTTTAAGGCTAAGCAGTGTATGCTCTGTGTGTACACAACAGCAAGTACATCCATATGTGTGTACCTATTTTTGGTATTATTTTGTCTCAGGAAAAATTGGATATTTTTTCAATTAATGGAATTAGTAGTATCAGTTAACTAATCTCACTGGTTGATTTCACCATTACAGAGACATTTTTAAGTCATTATTCAAGTTTTGTTTATTTATCAGAAAAAAAGCTAAGGGAAAAAATTACAGAAGACCTCTGAAGTTGGCATTAAAAAAAGTTTCTGAAGTGGTATATTTCTCAACTTTCTCAGACTCCAGTGTGGCTAACTAAACAAGTAAATTAGGTCTGTGGGAGGCAAAAGAAGAGAAAAATGTTTTAAAAAAGACATATTTGACAATAAAATTGTAGAAAGATCTGATTTCAATCAAAAATGTAACTTTCTCATTATTACTTTCTCATTACTAATGACCTTACGTTTATAGGTTCTCAAATACCGTCATAGAGGCAGGTTTCTATCTATTTCCTCTATGTCAGATACATATACCCTATCTGAGTGTTTTTCACCTTGAATGATTCTAACGTACTTTGAAAACGCAGTGATGGACGTACCATAGATGTCTGGGAACCATTGCCTACGCTACTGACACAGATCCTCCCGGAGGGGACAGATGCCTGAGCGGGTGCAGGCTCTGTACGACGTGCCACACTGCTACAACCGAGGTAGCACACTAAAGCTGAACAGGGCCATTTGGTACGGAGCAGATGCCGAGCTAGATAAGGGCATTATCCCATTGACTCTCTGCTGCCATTTCTGTGGGTTCTTCAGGGCACTCGGCATT
>NW_010519771.1:2758-6648 GCF_000687285.1 Phaethon lepturus
AAACAGCCACCATAGCCTGTTGCCCTGAATCAAGTAGTATGTGTGACTCACATCTACCCTATCTTGACTTGGCCCCTGTGGACTGGTCCATCTGCATCCCAACTGCAATAATATTTGGTCCGTCTCTTCTCTAAGCTTCAGTGACCACTCTTGTGGCCAAAAGACACAATTACTTCTGTGTGTGTTTTCCAGCTCAAAGTGCCTGATGTAATGTAAGGGTTGTTTCGCAGCCTGCAGGAAGGTTTTTATAGCGTGACATCTAGAGCATGGCATGAAGGCACGTTGTGGTGGTTGAGTGATTTTGGCCTACTACAGTAGGGCAGGACTTTTCCAAGTGCTGGGTGTCAAACAAGGCACATCTGTTCTCCTATTGCAATCTGCAGCACAGATATCCCATAAGATTGCCACATAAGCAAACTCTCCTGGCAACTCTGCTTGGGTTTATTCTCTAAGGAGACTAATAAGTGTATTCCAGAAGGGAGTCTGGGAGTGAACTGGCACATGCATTGTACAGGCAACTGCATATATGTGATAGTAGGAACAAGTTCTGGAAGCTAGAGTGTCAAGATTGCTAATGCTCCAAGTACATTGTGAAGCAAACTGAAACCTTCATCATGCCAACAAAAAAAGGACATCTGTCCCTTCTAGGCCTGGGGTGAAACTGAGAGGGACCTGAGGGACTAATAGGCCTTAATGGTCACTAATCTCCCATGCTCATGGCCCAGGACCCCATTT
The DNA here is from genome assembly GCF_000687285.1 of Phaethon lepturus. Lineage (NCBI taxonomy): Eukaryota > Metazoa > Chordata > Aves > Phaethontiformes > Phaethontidae > Phaethon > Phaethon lepturus. The sequence continues at coordinate 3,494 of NW_010519771.1, forward strand.
CAGGGAGTTCTGTGTCCCAGCAGTGCTATAGGTACCAGTCTCCTGCTCCACCACAGCCCTGCCTGGCCCAGCCATGGGCTCCACTGAGCCAACTCGGATGCCTGGTGAGGTGAAGCATCAAGAAAACAGTGGGAGTGGTAGAGAGCTCTGCTGCTGCCATGATTCTCTTTGGAGGGAATGGAGCTATTTTTCTTGTTTTGAAGCAAAAGTATCACTTGCAGTTTACATTCGATTGATAGCCACAGAGAAATACGTAACCTCTCAATCCTACTGAGAAATATATACCATCTTCCAGAGGATGGCATTGCTTCCTCATACACCATTTATTTTCTGCTAGTGAGACTACCACGACAAGCAAGAGGACTGATCAGTTCAGATGTTCAGCCAGGTCCCACATTCTTGGTAAAGACTTTCGGCAAAGTAGCTGAAAGTAGCTGTGTTGTCATACTCGCTTTGTTTCATCTCTTCTGAATGTGGACATCTGTCCACTAGAAACCGGACTGAGACAACTGAAAGCTATACATAGCCCTCAGTACATCTGTCAGATGGTAATGACTTTTGGTTACTAATGAACTGGAACAAAACTGAATTGGCAACCGCCTTTTTCCCTCTAGTAATATCCCGAGAAAGACTTTACATGCTGGATGTACAGCAGAGTTTCTGCTGTTCAGATACCACAATGATGGGCATGTTTTCAGAACCAGAATGGAGAGGTGGCTAACACCATGGCTATCATACTTCCTTTAGAAATGGATGAGAATGAGGTTTAAGAAAAGAACACCCCCCCCCCCCCCCTTCCCCTCAAATGTATGTTTTACATTTCTTTATAGGTGCATTAAAAGTTCATTGATTCATATGCTGTAGATAGTGAATATTTTTAACTATCCACACAGAACAATAGTTAGCTGTAAAAAAATACCATTAATTTGGAGTTAAATTCAAACCTAGTAGTATCATTTGGGTCCAAAACCTGATCCTTCTCAGAATTCTAGCCTTGGAACAAAGCTGCCCCTGTGCTCGGAAGACAGTCACATCTAGACGAAATGGAGCAGGGAGCAAATATCCCAAGTCTGATAGTGTTCGGCCAGCAGCATATACCCCTGCAAGAGAGCTGAGGCTCTCACAGGGGATGGCCCTCTGGATTCTCATTTAGATAACACAAAGCCATGCGTAAAGCTCTATTTGAAAACTCAGAGCACTAATAACTTAGGTTTATGGAATGATGTTTTACCCAAAAAGGTTCACTTTCCAGCTGACTTTATATTTTTCCATAACTAGCAACTGTTAGATTTAGATTAGAATTCTTTGAGGAAGAAGTCATCTACACTTCTGCATTTCTACTGTGCTTTGCTATTATGGGACTTGACTTAACTCCTAAACACTACAGTGAGAAGTACAGTATTTTCTGTCTTCTGTGTGCCAGGCCTTTTCTTATTAAAGTGACACTACTGCTGAACAAACTATCCCAGTTCTTGTTTCCCCAGCCTTCTGTCCAAGAACAATAGCATCATTCTTTGTGCTCAGAGAAACCCAGGACTTGCAGACATCTCTTCAAACATTCAGTCCTTTCTTCTCCTATTACCAGCACCAACTGTTTCAATCGGTTTCAGTGAGTTCCACTTTACAAACAAAAAGTCTTTCAACTCTACCAAGACCATGAAAAGTTGTCCTAAAGCACTCCTGGTTAGGAACCACCTTCTTGTTTTTTTGTCCCGTCCATAAGAGTCTGTTTTCTCTGAGCCTTATCCAGATTGGTGCTGCATTTCTGGTATTTTAAGGAGCCAGATCCTCACAGTCTCACCTTGTTCCTGGGACAGATGTCATACCAGTCAGTAAGCTGCTCCCTCAGTTGCCGTTGATAGAGATATGGTGGAGAAGATGGCCGTTCTGGTGGGCCATACAACTCAGAGTGCTCCAGGGAATAGGTAAACATGAACTATTATTAATTGATTCTTGATAATATTAAAGGATTTGTTCTAATCCATTAAAGCAAGGTATGATTTTACCTTTTTGTGTTTAGCACCCTCAGGTTTCATCGCATCGGCTGAAGATGAAAGCATTGGGCTTCTTGCAACATTTAATTTCCATTGAAATGACAACAAAGCCGTGGACTTCCCTTTTATTATAGAATCAGCTTCTGCAATAACCCTCTTTGGAGTAGTCCCTGAACTCATTCATCCCTATATAACTTGAACTCAATAAAGTTGCACTAGGGAAGAGTTTGGACCATTAACTTTAGTTTTCTAATGCTGTTTAGTCAATAAGCCATATAATTCCCAAAACAAAGAAGGGGAAGGAATAATAATAATAGGAAACATGAAATGTCAACACAGCCTGTTCAGAAGAGAAGAAAAAAAAAGCTAAAGCAAAACAAAAATACTGAGTCAGGTCATCAGCTAGAGAAAATCAGTGTAACTCCAGTGAAATCAATTAAATTATATTGGATTACACCAGATGAAGATCTGGTATGTAATTTTCAGGTTTTTCCTGTTCCTCCCCTTCCTCCCCTCATCATAAAATTTGTTTAAAAAAAACCCAGTCTGCCAGATTTTGCAAGTTCAGTAGTCTCTTAACTGAGTAAGTAAAGATATAATGAAAGCAATAAGTGCTGATACATCACACATGCAGTACATTCTCCAGCCAGTCCAATTTTATGCCTAAGGAGACTGGCAGAGTTCCTGCTGCGATTCAAATCTTATGTCAAATTTATAAACTTGTTTTTTCCATTCTCCTCTCCTATCCCCGTGCCCTATCAATCAGAGCTTATACCTGCACAAAAGGCTGATCCATCATTAAGGAAGCAGGTTGCAGCCAAATGCAAATTTGCACTTTAAAAAAAAAAGGAATAATACTCATGCTGCAGGGCAGGGTCACCCTCTGACCCTAGGCAATCTGCCTCTTAATGTGCAGAACACAGGCTAAAATAACATGTCCGCCAAACAAGCAGTAAACTTTTCTGCTTCTGCCTTTTTGAAGATTCTTGGAGTTGCTGTGTCTGCCAGCTGACACTCTGCCTGTCTTTTAAAATATGAAAATCTCCTCCATATGCATTGAGCTCAGTTTTCTACTTAGCATTTCAAGAGCCCTAAGGACCTTCAGGGGAAAAAAAACCCCACATATTCTGAATTTTCAATTTTGATGACAATTTGCTTTCC
>NW_010519771.1:6679-17163 GCF_000687285.1 Phaethon lepturus
GTGCAGAAACACCTTGAAAAACTTGTCAGCTGCACTAAAGGAAATGTTCCTTGCCATGGCAATGAGGGCACATCACTTTCAACTAACTTAGGGAAAACAAGTTTCACTCTTAGAAAAGAACAGGTCGTATTTTCACCTGCACCCCATGCTTCCCCAAAGTAGCTGAAAATCTCTTTTAGGTTGTTCCAAATCAGAAGCAACAACAATATTTTTTTTTTTAATAAAAAACAAACAAACATAAGTTTTGACCATGCATGTGAAGGCAAAATTTAGTCCCTCTATCCATCCGTCCATCCATCCTTCTATCCATCCATCCGTCCATCCATCCTTCCATTCATCCATCCATCCATCCATCCATCCACCCACCCACCTACCTACAAAGGAGTCCATTTTCATAGCATCTGAATCCGAATAAGGCTTCAGACCATAAACAAAAGATTGTTAAGTTATGTTTTTATGTTGGGATACATATTTTTACCTTGTCTAGGCTAGCCTCACCTTGCTTTAGAGTCAAGGGAAGGAGGCAGTAACACTTATAAGCAATATAACCACACTTACCTTCAGTAATTGTGTGAGGCCAGTATGTACCACTGTTTGCAATCTCATTTTTCTCAAAATATTATAAAGGGAACCTAGATGACCTACTACTTCTTTTATAATACATCTTTTATAAGCTACTATTAAATGAGGTGAATCCCACCCTTAAGTTGAGGTTTATGTATATTCTCTGTAACCACCAGATCAGTAAAGGGCACATTGCAAGTGTAAGTTCTCTAAGCACCAGGCACGTCCAAATTGTTCGGGGTGCGCTGGGTTTTGTTGCTTCCATGTCACAGGTGGGAGGTGCAGGGAACATGAAGTTTGATGTTTTCTGCTCCAACAGAAGTTAATCACAAAACCATAATTGACCCTAAAGGGCTCAGGACCAGGTTGTATGGGCTGACTGTTCAGAAGACCCAATATTACAGAATTCCAGATGAAATCACTGGATTTCAGTATTCTGGATGCTCAGTATTCAGCCTTCATTAGCTCCTGACAGATGAACCACGAGCTGAGTTAGGAACAGGGGAGATAAGCCTTGATTTCGGGGCTTGTTTTCCAGCCATTAGACAGCAATAGTCTTTAATGTGAAACTTCTAGTTTTAGAGATTGGACTGATGACAATTGTTTGTTTTGGTTTGCTTTCTTTGATATTACCAGTATCTCCGTGTTCTACACAGGCTAGAGAGGACTGCATGAATTCTAACATCATTTGGTATTCCTGCTGCTAATCCTGCTTTTGCCTTGACACAGACAAATCTGGTATTAAGCAAAGGAAGATGTTGCATAAACATGGTAAGTGCTGCCTTTCTTCTTTCAGTGGACTCAGAAATTCACACCAGAGCAGTCAGTTAGAATATGCAATTTATACTACAGACTATTTAAATGTTTTAAAATGGAAGGGTTCATTGCAAATGCCTTTGCTAACCTTTTGTCCACGGTAAGATGCAAATACATGAGTGACTGATAAAGACAGACACATAAATGAATATGGATGCTTGCATAAACTGTATTCCTTTGCTGTTGTGGAACAAATTCTGCTCTTAGTTCCGTTTAAGCATCTGCTATTGATTTCTGTCTAGTTATGAGTATGCAGCTGAGGACAGGATAAATCCATCCATCCACCTATTGACTGATCAAACCACATTTTTTATTATGGATCCCATTTCCATATAGAAGTGAAGCAGGCCTTGATCTCAAGGGCAGGCTGTGCAGTATCATTGCTGCAGCCCCGTGACACGATATGGGTATATGCCTCACTCCAGTGGGTGCTCGTGTTGGGTACAAAGAGACTGAAGTCCCCCATGCCTCTCTGCAAAATACTGAGGGCCAGATAGACACCAGCAATTAGAAGTTTGTTATTTTCTTTAAAAAGGTATTTAATAAATAGTCTAAGCTCAAAAAGCAAGTTGAAAACTCATAATCAATTTTGTCATTTTTGCTTTTCTTTCATATTTGTAGGAAAAATTTAATCACTTTTCTCCCACCCTCTGATAAGCCTAGGCTTTTGAACTCTATTAACCCCAGGGGCTAAAAGATAGACTGTTTTCTAACAGGTGAATTAATGCTAGATAGCATTACCACAAATGCCAAGTCATTAAACATGTAATTGGAATTTTTTTTTTTTGCTATCTTAACTTTTCTGCATTATAAAGGATCTTTACAAATTAATGACAGAATATGAAGCTGCCCTGAGAGCTATTTGCCTATTAAAAATAGGCATGAAAAACTCCCAGCCCCATCACATGAAGAACTATCCCACCAATTTCCAATTACTTCTGCCACTGACAGTTCACTGGACTGTTAAGTTATATTCTACACCATGCTGCTTAATGTGGTTAAGTCAGGCAGGTATTTGCTACTCCTTTTTTTCTTTCTTCTTTTTATTTCTATTTTTTTTTTCTCCTGATTGTGAAGCAATTAAGCTATGTCACTAATGAAAAAGCAGAATTTTAGTACTATAAAGGCACAGTTAATTTAAAGATGAATCCCTGATAATAACTAAATAAATCCTCACAGTATCCTGGCCCAAAAATATTTCTGGAAGTTTATTCAGGACCTCCAATAAAAGCCTTTCCTATGGCACTCACAGATATTTTGAGGCAAGAAACCGTAGTAAAAAGAGCAAAAGAACTTACATCTGTGTCGGGTAATGACAATGATGGTATTAGTGATAATGGTAATAAGAAGGAGAAAGATTCACCGTGGAATTTTTTTTCTTCTATTTGATGAAATCCTTCAATTGAAAATTTGAGAAAAGACTGACAAATATGACTTATGTCAAGAACTGAAAACAAAAAAATCTAATGCTTTAGAAGAGTAAGCAAAACACCAATGATTTAGAGTGCTTTAAAGCTCCATGATGGGGAAATCTAAGTGGCAGTGTGTACTAGCTTTGTTATTAGATGATGGAGCCTTTAAACAGAGATGTTAATGGTATCACTGGGAATTGAAGAATCATAGAAGCATAGCATAGTTTGGGTTGGAGGGGACCTTTCAAGGCCGTCTAGTCCAACCCCCTGCCGTGCGCAGGGACATCCCCCCCCCCCCCCCCTGCCGTGAGCAGGGACATCTGCAACCAGAGTAGGTTGCTCAGAGCCCCGTCCAGCCTGACCTGGGATGTTTCCAGGGATGGGGCATCTACCACCTCCCTGGGCAACCTGGGACAGTGTCTCACCACCCTCAGTGTGTAAAATTTCTTCCTTAAATCTAGTCGGAGTCTGCCTTCTTTCAGTTTAAAACTGTCACCCCTTGTCCTAGCACAACAGGCCCTGCTAAAAAGTCTGTCCCCATCTTTCTCCTAAGCCGTGCTCAGCCCTGGCAGCTGCAGGAAGGTCTCCCCGGAGCCTTCTCTGCTCCAGGCTGAGCCCCCCCAGCTCTCCCAGCCTGTCCTCCCAGCAGAGGGGTTCCAGCCCTCGGAGCATTGCTGGGGCCTCCTCTGGCCCCGCTCCAGCAGGTCCATGTCTCTCCTGTGCCGAGGGCTCCAGAGCTGGACGCAGCCCTGCAGGGGGGTCTCCCCAGAGCGGGGCAGAGGGGCAGAATCCCCCACCTCGCCCTGCTGGCCACGCAGCTTTGGGTGCAGCCCAGGACACGGTTGGCTTCTGGGCTGGGAGCGCACATTGCCGGCTCATGTCCAGCTTTTCATCCCCCAGGACCCCCAAGTCCCTCTCAGCAGGGCTGCTCCTCATCCCTTCATCCCCCAGCCTGGATTGATACTGGGGGATCCAGTAAGGCAATGAAGCATCATCACGGATGATCCTGTCTGAGTTAGAGCTACTGGCACAGTTGTGTTCTTTGTGTCTTGTGCGGTTTTACTTCTCACCTACAACATCTTTGAGGTGCTTGACATACATCTAATAAGGCATCTACTCTCTGTAAATTGGTGATTAAGTAACACACAATTCAACAAATAGTTATATCTAACCTCTATGAGTTAAGTGGGAATATTTATTAATTAAAAAGTAATTTATCTCAGCATGGAAAAGGGTAAGATAACCAAAATGTAAATGGACTTTATCAAAACATTGCGTTGGATGTGAATCTTTCCTTCAGGTTGCTGATAGGATCCCTTTTGAACTAGTTCTGTGATATCACTCATAAGCTTTGGGGGAATTTTAATCTAGCCATTTCTGATTTAAGTAGAGGGATCATCAAGTATTACTGAGAAAGTGGAAAGACCTGGGCTTTCTAGAAGTTGTGTCATGTCTGTGAATCATTAAAGTGATGCAACAAAAAGAAATTTTGCAGTACAAAAAAATTCTAACAGGAACTTGGAGGCTCTAATGGCCACAATAAGACAAAAAACAGAGTTGGTACAGAGAAGGACTATTAAAATTAACAGGGGTATATAGAACCTATTTTATGTGGAGAGATTAAAGGAGGCTGGGCTTTTAAACCAAAAGGGGTGGGGGCAAGACAGGGAAGTAATATTATTACTGTGTAATTATCTTTCCTCATGGGGACAAATCCCTGCAAGGAGAAAAAGATATTCAAGTTAAAGAAAAACAATGAAAAATGCAGATAAGTGCATTTTAAGTACAGCTGTCCTCTGGACAGAGAGTGCTGGAAGCACCCACGTGCCACTTTGAAGCATCCTTTTTGAACAGCACTATATATTCTGAAGTATCTCCTTATCACATACACTCCACATATATACTTCAGTGCATCCTAACAAGTGTCTTTTTTAGAAGACCAAACTCTGTAAGTCTCTCCAGCAGATTAATGCTGGGATATTGCTGGATAAGGTGATGTTTGTACTGGAAACAGCAACTTATTCCATTCGCTGGCCAAAAAGCAAATTTATGGGCCTGATGCTTTTCACTGGAACTGCTACTTCTGCAGCCTGTTTCATTTGCCAGACTTCTCCTTTCTCCATCTTCAACTCTCTCACTGAAGTCTAGTTTGATATTCTCAAAATTTACCTTGGCTTTCTGGTTCTGAGGATTTAGTTTGGCTTACCCAACTGGACAGAAAAAAGTCATCAACACGGAATCAATACGGAAAAATGCATTTTCTCTCCTTGTTGCTTTTCCCTTCCTTACAGGTTGTTCTGACTCCTTTGTGTTCTAAGATCTGAAGGCAGAGGTTTGAGTTCAGATGTTCCTTCATCTTTTAACCTTGTGCTTATTTACATTCATGTGATTACAAGGTGGAATATATTGCTAAACCAAGGGGACATGATTTAACACCCCTTTTCAGCGTTCGGAATGATTTACCAAGGCTAATCATTTCAGAGATGAAATGGAGAATTACTGTTTTAAATGCCCGTGTTCGGTTCAAGCACCCCACTGCTGCTCTACAGAGCTGCATGAAAACAGTATAATTCAATAATGAGTGGAAAACTTCCTGCTTCAACCTGTAAATTGATAGTTGAAATTTACTCTTGCGCAGACAAGCCCATGTTTGGGCCAGTTCACACCTGGCATAACATCAGGGCTTCTGTGAAATTCAAGTGGGCCACAGGCTTTGTGCTGGGTTTTTGAGCAAGGCTGTTTTCACTCTGCGATGAGCAAGTGCGGTCATATGTTTCAATAAGGGACTTATCCGTCAGCATGTGAAAATGTTACTGCTAATTTTACGCCTTGAAAACAAATCAGGGTTTCACAGTTCAAAAGCAGAAACCAACCAGCTATAAACCGTCAGATTGACTGTGATCTCAGAATTGAATAGGTCTATTTGTTCTAACAAACAGTTAGGCCATTAAATTGCAAAGCCTTCCAGTGTTTGTCCAGGTAAATAAGGACACATCCAAATTGATTATCTGTTGTTTGGAGGTAATGATACGTAATAAACTATCCGCTCTGGGTAACGTAACAGAAATGTGCTTTAGCGTGTAGATGTGCAATATCTTCCAGTGCGGGAGCAGCATCTCCCCACTAGTTTAGCTGAAGTCCAGGACTCCATCACACCCTCCTGTCCCCCACCCCTGCGGGCAAAATGCATTTGCCTGATAAAACAAATATGCACCTTTTTCTCGCTCAGTAGCCTTGTCTGATGCTGCTGCTTCTGCTGATGGGCTTTCCTCAGAAATCTGCAACTCACAGGAAAAGACTTAAGGGACATTAAGGTTGATCCTCTTCCTTTTGGTGTCATTATATTCATTTAAAAAAAGAATATCTGTCATCACAGATGTCAGATCCACTAGCTGCCCAGCAATAAATCTTGTGCTCATGTCAAAATGTCTCCAGCAGAATTTCTAGGATGAAACTTCACAGGTCAACATTAGGCAGCAGTTTATGATACATGATATAAGCAGTATGAGCAGTATTCTAACAGGAAAAGGGGTAATCTCTAAATTTTGTCGAATGAGAAGTTGTTAAATGATTCTTGCTTTTCCCAGTTAGGAACTTAACTGACTTTTTAAAACTGTCATGTAAGAATTCCTCCTGTGCACACATTCCTGGTGTGTTAGGCTATGGCTACACGCAGATCCGGCTGGAAGTCTCCAGTGAGGGGGAAAGGGTCTGAGCAGCTGGGACCGAGACACCAGGGACAGAAACATTTTCCAGCAGCAGGACCTTCTTTATGGGATCCTGCTCCATCACTTGTGACAAACACCAAATTGAATGTTTGTGAGGACAAACTCTGAGAGGGTAATAACCCGTGCTGAGGCAGTGTGAGAATGATAAATGCTTTATTATCTTTATTTTTCTCACATCACTTGCCAGTTAGACTTACAAGGTGAAATTAGCAACCTTCTGAGGTGGAATTCGTCTTGCCATATTTTAGCTGACTGAAATATGGAGTGGGATAATGCGCATAAGTAAACCACTCGCATTTAAGACACCCAGGGATGTTTGTGCCCAGGTTGGTGTTCAAGCTGCCCCTATGGCCTGAAAGGAGCTCGTCAGTGCTTGGTGGCTCCTGGGGAGTCCTTGTGCTGCTGTCAGGTGAGCAGCAGCATCTCCTGGCTCCACAGGCTGCACCGACAGGTCTCCCCTCTGTGTAAGGAGAGCCTGGACATGCAAGGACTCAGCTCAGACCATGATTTCAGGCCCTTTGAGCAGCTCTTTGTACCCTCTGGCCCTGGGATGCGGGTCAGGGAGAGGACAGGTCTCCTGCAGTATGTTCCATCCCTGGGGGAGCTTGACCAACACTGGAGGTCAACGGAGAGGAACTAAATCATGGTCCAGGCACCTCACCTAACCTGCACCTACGAGCTGCCTCAGCAATCAGGGGTGAAGACAGGTGCCTTAAGCAGCATTTTCATTTAGTTAGTCGTAAATGCCGATTTCAAGGTGATAAATCTAATTTTTCCCAAACTATTACTTAAAGGTGACTGGCTACGACTTACATGAAGTGTCATTTGGGGCCTTATGCTAGAAAAGAATCACACAGATTTGGTGGAAAGGAGGTCACCTCTACCTGTTTATGGCATAACTTTGCTGATACCAGAAGAGTAACACCATGGGTATGTTTAACTAATGTCTACTGAAACAGAAAGCAAGATAACTAATCAAACAAGGGCACCAGGCATTATCTCTCCATGATCATGTAACAGAGGGCAGACAGTATGGAAAGGGGAACACACAAAGAGAGACTTTAATTTAAGGCAGACAGATAGATGGAACAATACTTGCCAAAGTAATAAATGGCTCAAATTGAAGACTAGTTCTCAAATGCATATTCAGATATCACAGAATCATATGTACGGGTTCAGCTCTCAATGAAAAAATCTCTTTTTTTTAATATATGGAAAAGAAGGATCATGCGTTAACATTTATTTTCTATCTGTAAAAGAAAAAAAAGGCACAGCTACATTTTTCTTGAGCCCTTTTTCTCTGAAGTTGCTAAATATTGCAGTGCTTCCAGTAGAACTGACACAAGGTGGGTAAAAAGACATGAAGTTTTTTTTTTTTTAAATGGAAGAATAATAAATGGAGAAGTATTTCTTTTTATTTCATTTCAGAAAATGATGAGACTAGTTAATCTCGAATAGATACAGAAATCTGAATCCGAAGATACTCCCACAACAGACTTGCAAATATATTTCCAGCCACTAGATGGTGCTTGAAGCACGGGGTTGAAATGAACTGCTGTACTGTGAGATGGATAGTCAGAGCACCTGTATCAGAGGCTTAACGAAGTCGAGGTTGATTTTATTTTCCCCATATCCAGGAGGGAAAAAACACACAACCCAAACAACAGAAAAGAAAAGAAAAAAAGGGCTAAATCTCTTCTGTGCCTCTTTTGACTTAAAAAGAAAAATGGACATGGCAAAAGTGTTCCTGATTAGATTGGTACAAAAAGATGATGCATTCTTTCTGGATGAATCAGGAGATATGAGGTTCTGTCACTCTGTAGATATAGACCTGAAATACTAAGCTTAAATTTATAGCCTCTTGAATGAGCCACAGGACTCTGTTTACTCATAGAGTAGAATTGGGTGCAGTTCCAGCAGTTCTTCTGTGTGATCAGTTACTTTATCATCTTGATCAGTTTGGAAGATACAATAATTCTCTTTTTTTAATCCATCCTGCTACAGTAGATCCTTTATCAACCTTCTTTGGATTTAATCACATTTCTGGGGCAGGAATCCTCTCCCCATCTCTCTCTTTCGCATGCATGCAAACACATGCCTGCACAGCCATAAATGCCTGTGTGTTACTTTTTGACTTTTTGCAATTTTTATATTTTCTGGGGGAAAGGCTGGAAGAGATAGGGAGCAGGATCTAGAGAAAAGATAGCTCCATTGCAGTTGCTCCTTTTTTCCATCTCTAGTTTCCAGAAAGACAATATTTTTCCAAAAGTAACTAGGCGAGAAATTTCCATCTATAGGAATGATATTGCAGTGGATACGTGGACATTTGACAAAGTAACTTGGCTGCAGATTTTGGACATTCAGTCCAACTTTGAAGCATTATGACTCAAAACTGTTATGCAGTCTGTGCTGGGTGACCTCTCCCATTCCATCCCAGACTCAGCAGTTTAATCTGGTGCTTTGGTTTGGCTTCATTCACCAAATAAATTTTTAGAGCAAGGAGAGCACTGGAGAGGTCAGTGAGATTTTCCAGGAAATATTGAATAACAAATAACTCCGTGTAGTTCCTCCCATTGAACACCCTCCTATGCAGCTGGGAGCATTTCTTCCTCACCTCTTCTGCCAATAAACTGTCTTTGGAGGTATGCAGGTCAATACTGTTGCTTAATGTACATGAAAAGGTTAGTCTGATTCTGACTGTTTAAAAAAATTGCCACTAAAACTTTTCTAAAAGTAGCTCAAATGATTTGGCTCTGAGATATTCTGTGCCATTGAGCTCTAAAACCTCCAAATATTTGTTTGGTATCTCTGATTATCCAACAACAAAAAAACCCCCAAAACAAACCAAACAACCCTGCTGTATCTTTATACAAACAACCATGAAAGACACTGGGGTTGGAAAGGTGCATCTAAAAATGTTATAAAGTGTTAGATGACACAGAGAGTTAGTAGGGAATGGCTTTGTTACAAAGGCCTAACTGTTCTTCAGGAAAAGGTGAGTCTCTGTCTGCTTCTTCATATTTCTTTGCTTGTCTGTGAAAAAGTCAACAGTTTGGGGCCTGATCCAAAGCTCCTGAGCACAGGACAAGTGCTCCCTGAGGATAAAGTCCATTTATGAGCTTCATGGCAGCCTCTGTGAGCAGGAACGTTTTTTCACAAAAGCAAAGTTTCAGGAATAGCTGTAGCATTGATCTCATCACTGAGATTTGCTCCTGCGTAATGGCTTTGCATCGACGGGCTTGGCTTTGGTAATGAGTCCGTGTGCGAAACCTTGGAATGTGAGTTTTACCCTGCAGTTCCTGGGTTTGACCAGCTGCTGGCTGGGAGTTACTTATTTTCTAGAATCAAAGGTATTCAGAAGAAAACTTCTGGGCAGTTTTTATTTTGTTCTATGGTGTTTTTTAAAGATGCATTACAGCACCTTCAGAAGTCACACACTGGGTGAATCTTTTGGCCAGATGTGTCCTATAACATTTAGGGTGCTAAGGCATAGGACCTGATGGAAGCATGCTTGAAAACACTTTGCTCTTTCTTCCAGTTGGTAACTTCCATTTCATTAGGTGCAATTGCCTCCCAGTCCCTGAAATTCTTTCCTAAAATTTTTCCAGAGCTGCATTGCTCCTAGCTCAGCCATGAAAACTTTCACCATTTTGTCTTCTCAGAGCAAGTCTTATCTGTTCCTGTCTGTCTGTGGTACTGCACTGAATACACTAAAGCAAAGCGAGAAAAATGAAGGACCATGCAATTCTGCCCACATCAGCAAGTTAGGCTTTTGTTGGAATACTCTTAAGCAATTATAAAGCTGCCAGGACTGTATTTAATTAAATATATAAATATCTGTACAAAAATAAAACCCAAGCAACACTTACATCATGCCTACAAGGTGTTATTGTTCTGTTTATTTTTTACAGATGGACATTTTGTCAGGGAGAAACTTGCCAAGTGCTGTGAGAGAGAGAGAGGG